>NC_069509.1:134990023-135290023 GCF_027579735.1 Bombina bombina | reverse complement strand
CAGTCATATAATACATCATGTGTAAACTTTACTGATTCAGAAAGAGCATGCAATTTTAAGCAACTTTCTAATTTACTCCTATTTTCAATTTTTCTTCGTTCTCTTGCTATCATTATTTGAAAAAGAAGGCATCTGCACTTTTTTTTTGGTTTCAGTACTTTGGACAGCACTTTTTTATTGGTGGATGAATTTATCCAAGAGAATGAAGAAAATTTGATAATAGGAGTAAATTAGAAAGTTGCTTAAAATTTCATGCTCAATCTGAATAAATCTGACTAAAGAAGACTCCTTAGGTATTTTGTTCCTGATTCCTCCACTGAGGGTACTGCACACAGTAATGCACAAGTGACCAGCAGAAGCGTATCCAATAATATGGAGGTCCTCTATTGTTATGTGGGTGGGGCACTGATGGGAGGGACCAGGTGTTTTGCGGGCATGTCAAGCTGTGGGTGGTGTTAGGATTCCTTTTGTTGGGGCTTAGTAGAACAGGGGAGGGTCTGGTTTGTAGTCGAAATGTATTCCCTCATAATTGTTCATTTATTCATAATTATAAAAGTATTTGCAATCCTTTCATTGTTTATTTTGCTTGCTTTTCCTCTTATTTAACCCTGAAAATTGTAATTTCTCCAACATAGGTGTGTCCGGTCCACGGCGTCATCCTTACTTGTGGGATATTCTCTTCCCCAACAGGAAATGGCAAAGAGCCCAGCAAAGCTGGTCACATGATCCCTCCTAGGCTCCGCCTACCCCAGTCATTCTCTTTGCCGTTGTACAGGCAACATCTCCACGGAGATGGCTTAGAGTTTTTTAGTGTTTAACTGTAGTTTTTATTATTCAATCAAGAGTTTGTTATTTTGAAATAGTGCTGGTATGTACTATTTACCCAGAAACAGAAAAGAGATGAAGATTTCTGTTTGTATGAGGAAAATGATTTTAGCAACCGTCACTAAAATCCATGGCTGTTCCACACAGGACTGTTGAGAGCAATTAACTTCAGTTGGGGGAACAGTGAGCAGTCTCTTGCTGCTTGAGGTATGACACATTCTAACAAGACGATGTAATGCTGGAAGCTGTCATTTTCCCTATGGGATCCGGTAAGCCATGTTTATTAAGATCGTAAATAAGGGCTTCACAAGGGCTTATTAAGACTGTAGACTTTTTCTGGGCTAAATCGATTCATGATTAACACATATTTAGCCTTGAGGAATCATTTATTCTGGGTATTTTGATATAATAATATCGGCAGGCACTGTTTTAGACACCTTATTCTTTAGGGGCTTTCCCAAATCATAGGCAGAGCCTCATTTTCGCGCCGGTGTTGCGCACTTGTTTTTGAGAGGCATGACATGCAGTCGCATGTGAGAGGAGCTCTGATACTTAGAAAAGATTTTCTGAAGGCGTCATTTGGTATCGTATTCCCCTTTGGGCTTGGTTGGGTCTCAGCAAAGCAGATACCAGGGACTGTAAAGGGGTTAAAGTTAAAAACGGCTCCGGTTCCGTTATTTTAAGGGTTAAAGCTTCCAAATTTGGTGTGCAATACTTTTAAGGCTTTAAGACACTGTGGTGAAAATTTGGTGAATTTTGAACAATTCCTTCATGTTTTTTCGCAATTGCAGTAATAAAGTGTGTTCAGTTTAAAATTTAAAGTGACAGTAACGGTTTTATTTTAAAACGTTTTTTGTACTTTGTTATCAAGTTTATGCCTGTTTAACATGTCTGAACTACCAGATAGACTGTGTTCTGAATGTGGGGAAGCCAGAATTCCCATTCATTTAAATAAATGTGATTTATGTGACAATGACAATGATGCCCAAGATGATTCCTCAAGTGAGGGGAGTAAGCATGGTACTGCATCATTCCCTCCTTCGTCTACACGAGTCTTGCCCACTCAGGAGGCCCCTAGTACATCTAGCGCGCCAATACTCCTTACTATGCAACAATTAACGGCTGTAATGGATAATTCTGTCAAAAACATTTTAGCCAAAATGAACACTTATCAGCGTAAGCGCGACTGCTCTGTTTTAGATACTGAAGAGCATGACGACGCTGATAATAATGGTTCTGAAGGGCCCCTAACCCAGTCTGATGGGGCCAGGGAGGTTTTGTCTGAGGGAGAAATTACTGATTCAGGGAACATTTCTCAACAAGCTGAACCTGATGTGATTACGTTTAAGTTTAAGTTGGAACATCTCCGCATTCTGCTTAAGGAGGTATTATCCACTCTGGATGATTGTGACAAGTTGGTCATCCCAGAGAAACTATGTAAAATGGACAAGTTCCTAGAGGTCCCGGGGCTCCCAGAAGCTTTTCCTATACCCAAGCGGGTGGCGGACATTGTTAATAAAGAATGGGAAAGGCCCGGTATTCCTTTCGTCCCTCCCCCCATATTTAAAAAATTGTTTCCTATGGTCGACCCCAGAAAGGACTTATGGCAGACAGTCCCCAAGGTCGAGGGAGCGGTTTCCACTTTAAACAAACGCACCACTATACCCATAGAGGATAGTTGTGCTTTCAAAGATCCTATGGATAAAAAATTAGAAGGTTTACTTAAAAAGATGTTTGTTCAGCAGGGTTACCTTCTACAACCAATTTCATGCATTGTCCCTGTAGCTACAGCCGCATGTTTCTGGTTCGATGAGCTGATAAAGGCGGTCGATAGTGATTCTCCTCCTTATGAGGAGATTATGGACAGAATCAATGCTCTCAAATTGGCTAATTCTTTCACCCTAGACGCCACTTTGCAATTGGCTAGGTTAGCGGCTAAGAATTCTGGGTTTGCTATTGTGGCGCGCAGAGCGCTTTGGTTGAAATCTTGGTCAGCTGATGCGTCTTCCAAGAACAAGCTACTTAACATTCCTTTCAAGGGGAAAACGCTGTTTGGCCCTGACTTGAAAGAGATTATCTCTGATATCACTGGGGGTAAGGGCCACGCCCTTCCTCAGGATCGGCCTTTCAAGGCAAAAAATAAACCTAATTTTCGTCCCTTTCGTAGAAATGGACCAGCCCAAAGTGCTACGTCCTCTAAGCAAGAGGGTAATACTTCTCAAGCCAAGCCAGCTTGGAGACCAATGCAAGGCTGGAACAAGGGAAAGCAGGCCAAGAAACCTGCCACTGCTACCAAGACAGCATGAAATGTTGGCCCCCGATCCGGGACCGGATCTGGTGGGGGGCAGACTCTCTCTCTTCGCTCAGGCTTGGGCAAGAGATGTTCTGGATCCTTGGGCGCTAGAAATAGTCTCCCAAGGTTATCTTCTGGAATTCAAGGGGCTTCCCCCAAGGGGGAGGTTCCACAGGTCTCAGTTGTCTTCAGACCACATAAAAAGACAGGCATTCTTACATTGTGTAGAAGACCTGTTAAAAATGGGAGTGATTCATCCTGTTCCATTAAGAGAACAAGGGATGGGGTTCTACTCCAATCTGTTCATAGTTCCCAAGAAAGAGGGAACGTTCAGACCAATCTTAGATCTCAAGATCTTAAACAAGTTTCTCAAGGTTCCATCGTTCAAGATGGAAACCATTCGAACTATTCTTCCTTCCATCCAGGAAGGTCAATTCATGACCACAGTGGATTTAAAGGATGCGTATCTACATATTCCTATCCACAAGGAACATCATCGGTTCCTAAGGTTCGCATTCCTGGACAAGCATTACCAGTTCGTGGCGCTTCCTTTCGGATTAGCCACTGCTCCAAGGATTTTCACAAAGGTACTAGGGTCCCTTCTAGCTGTGCTAAGACCAAGGGGCATTGCTGTAGTACCTTACTTGGACGACATTCTGATTCAAGCGTCGTCCCTTCCTCAAGCAAAGGCTCACACGGACATTGTCCTGGCCTTTCTCAGATCTCACGGATGGAAAGTGAACGTGGAAAAGAGTTCTCTATCTCCGTCAACAAGGGTTCCCTTCTTGGGAACAATAATAGACTCCTTAGAAATGAGGATTTTTCTGACAGAGGCCAGAAAAACAAAACTTCTAGACTCTTGTCGGATACTTCATTCCGTTCCTCTTCCTTCCATAGCGCAGTGCATGGAAGTGATCGGTTTGATGGTAGCGGCAATGGACATAGTTCCTTTTGCGCGCATTCATCTAAGACCATTACAACTGTGCATGCTCAGTCAGTGCAATGGGGACTATACAGACTTGTCTCCGAAGATACAAGTAAATCAGAGGACCAGAGACTCACTCCGTTGGTGGCTGTCCCTGGACAACCTGTCACAAGGGATGACATTCCGCAGACCGGAGTGGGTCATCGTCACGACCGACGCCAGTCTGATGGGCTGGGGCGCGGTCTGGGGATCCCTGAAAGCTCAGGGTCTTTGGTCTCGGGAAGAATCTCTTCTACCGATAAATATTCTGGAACTGAGAGCGATATTCAATGCTCTCAAGGCTTGGCCTCAGCTAGCGAGGGCCAAGTTCATACGGTTTCAATCAGACAACATGACAACTGTTGCGTACATCAACCATCAGGGGGGAACAAGGAGTTCCCTAGCGATGGAAGAAGTGACCAAAATCATTCTATGGGCGGAGTCTCACTCCTGCCACCTGTCTGCTATCCACATCCCAGGAGTGGAAAATTGGGAAGCGGATTTTCTGAGTCGTCAGACATTGCATCCGGGGGAGTGGGAACTCCATCCGGAAATCTTTGCCCAAGTCACTCAGCTGTGGGGCATTCCAGACATGGATCTGATGGCCTCTCGTCAGAACTTCAAAGTTCCTTGCTACGGGTCCAGATCCAGGGATCCCAAGGCGGCTCTAGTGGATGCACTAGTAGCACCTTGGACCTTCAAACTAGCTTATGTGTTCCCGCCGTTTCCTCTCATCCCCAGGCTGGTAGCCAGGATCAATCAGGAGAGGGCGTCGGTGATCTTGATAGCTCCTGCGTGGCCACGCAGGATTTGGTATGCAGATCTGGTGATTATGTCATCGGCTCCACCTTGGCAGCTACCTTTGAGACGAGACCTTCTTGTTCAGGGTCCGTTCGAACATCCGAATCTGGTTTCACTCCAGCTGACTGCTTGGAGTTTGAACGCTTGATCTTATCGAAGCGAGGGTTCTCAGATTCTGTTATCGATACTCTTGTTCAGGCCAGAAAGCCTGTAACTAGAAAGATTTACCACAAAATTTGGAAAAAATATATCTGTTGGTGTGAATCTAAAGGATTCCCTTGGGACAAGGTTAAGATTCCTAAGATTCTATCCTTCCTTCAAGAAGGATTGGAAAAAGGATTATCTGCTAGTTCCCTGAAGGGACAGATTTCTGCCTTGTCTGTGTTACTTCACAAAAAGCTGGCAGCTGTGCCAGATGTTCAAGCCTTTGTTCAGGCTCTGGTTAGAATTAAGCCTGTTTACAAACCTTTGACTCCTCCTTGGAGTCTCAACTTAGTTCTTTCAGTTCTTCAGGGGGTTCCGTTTGAACCCTTACATTCCGTTGATATTAAGTTATTATCTTGGAAAGTTTTGTTTTTAGTTGCAATTTCTTCTGCTAGAAGAGTTTCAGAATTATCTGCTCTGCAGTGTTCTCCTCCTTATCTGGTGTTCCATGCAGATAAGGTGGTTTTACGTACTAAACCTGGTTTTCTTCCAAAAGTTGTTTCTAACAAAAACATTAACCAGGAGATTATCGTACCTTCTCTGTGTCCGAAACCAGTTTCAAAGAAGGAACGTTTGTTGCACAATTTGGATGTTGTTCGCGCTCTAAAATTCTATTTAGATGCTACAAAGGATTTTAGACAAACATCTTCCTTGTTTGTTGTTTATTCCGGTAAAAGGAGAGGTCAAAAAGCAACTTCTACCTCTCTCTCTTTTTGGATTAAAAGCATCATCAGATTGGCTTACGAGACTGCCGGACGGCAGCCTCCCGAAAGAATCACGGCTCATTCCACTAGGGCTGTGGCTTCCACATGGGCCTTCAAGAACGAGGCTTCTGTTGATCAGATATGTAGGGCAGCGACTTGGTCTTCACTGCACACTTTTACCAAATTTTACAAGTTTGATACTTTTGCTTCTTCTGAGGCTATTTTTGGGAGAAAGGTTTTGCAAGCCGTGGTGCCTTCCATTTAGGTGACCTGATTTGCTCCCTCCCTTCATCCGTGTCCTAAAGCTTTGGTATTGGTTCCCACAAGTAAGGATGACGCCGTGGACCGGACACACCTATGTTGGAGAAAACAGAATTTATGTTTACCTGATAAATTACTTTCTCCAACGGTGTGTCCGGTCCACGGCCCGCCCTGGTTTTTTTAATCAGGTCTGATAATTTATTTTCTTTAACTACAGTCACCACGGTACCATATGGTTTCTCCTATGCAAATATTCCTCCTTAACGTCGGTCGAATGACTGGGGTAGGCGGAGCCTAGGAGGGATCATGTGACCAGCTTTGCTGGGCTCTTTGCCATTTCCTGTTGGGGAAGAGAATATCCCACAAGTAAGGATGACGCCGTGGACCGGACACACCGTTGGAGAAAGTAATTTATCAGGTAAACATAAATTCTGTTTTCTCCAACATTGGTGTGTCCGGTCCACAGCGTCAAACTTACTTGTGGGATATTCTCTTCCCCAACAGGAAATGGCAAAGAGTCCCAGCAAAGCTGGCCATATAGTCCCTCCTAGGCTCCGCCCACCCCAGTCATTCTCTTTGCCGTTGCACAGGCAACATCTCCACGGAGATGGTTAAGAGTTTTTTTGGTGTTTAAATGTAGTTTTTATTCTTCTATCAAGTGTTTGTTATTTTAAAATAGTGCTGGTATGTACTATTTACTCTGAAACAGAAAAGGATGAAGATTTCTGTTTGTGAGAGGAAGATGATTTTAGCAGACAGTAACTAAAATAGATTGCTGTTTCCACATAGGACTGTTGAGATGAAGTAACTTCAGTTGGGGGAAACAGTTAGCAGACTTTTCTGCTTAAGGTATGACTAGCCATATTTCTAACAAGACTGTGTAATGCTGGAAGGCTGTCATTTCCCCTCATGGGGACCGGTAAGCCATTTTCTTAGTCAAACAAACAGAATAAAGGGCTTAATATGGGCTAAAAAACTGGTAGACATTTTTATGGGCTAAATCGATTGCTTTATTTGGGCATATTATTCAGATTTAGGCTAACAATTGGCATTTATAATCTTGGGGAACGTTTATAAAACGGCAGGCACTGTGTTAGACACCTTTTTCAGTCAGGGGGCCTTTCTAGTTATAGACTGAGCCTCATTTTCGCGCCATTACTGCACAGTTGTTTTTTGAGAGCAGGGCATGCAGATGCATGTGTGAGGATCTAATAATCACTGAAAAAGCTTCTAGAAGGCGTCATTTGGTATCGTATTCCCCTCTGGGCTTGGTTGGGTCTCAGCAAAGACTATAGCTGGGACTGTATAGGGGTTAAATTTAAAAACGGCTCCGGTTCCGTTATTTTAAGGGTTAAAGCTCTGAAATTTAGTGTGCAATACTTTTAATGCTTTAAGACACTGTGGTGAAATTTTGGTAATTTTTGAACGATTCCTTCATACTTTTTCACATATTCAGTAATAAAGTGTTTTCTGTTTGAAATTTAAAGAGACAGTAACGGTTTTATTTTAAAACGTTTTTTGTGCTTTGTTGACAAGTTTAAGCCTGTTTAACATGTCTGTACCTTCAGATAAGCTATGTTCTATATGTATGAAAGCCAATGTGTCTCCCCATTTAAATTTATGTGATAATTGTGCCATAGCGTCCAAACAAAGTAAGGACAGTACTGCCACAGATAATGATATTGCCCAAGATGATTCCTCAAATGAGGGGAGTAAACATGATACTACATCATCTCCTACTGTGTCTACACCAGTTTTGCCCATGCAGGAGGCCCCTAGTACATCTAGTGCGCCAATACTTATTACCATGCAACAATTAACGGCTGTAATGGATAACTCCATAGCAAATCTTTTATCCAAAATGCCTACTTATCAGAGAAAGCGCGATTGCTCTGTTTTAAACACTGAAGAGCAAGAGGGCGCTGATGATAATTGTTCTGTCATACCCTCACACCAATCTGAAGGGGCCATGAGGGAGGTTTTGTCTGATGGAGAAATCTCAGATTCAGGAAAAATTTCTCATCAAGCTGAACCTGATGTTGTGACATTTAAATTTAAATTAGAACATCTCCGCGCACTGCTTAAGGAGGTGTTATCTACTCTGGATGATTGTGACAACTTGGTCATTCCAGAGAAATTATGCAAGATGGACAAGTTCCTAGAGGTTCCGGTGCCCCCCAACGCTTTTCCTATACCCAAGCGGGTGGCGGACATAGTAAATAAGGAGTGGGAAAAGCCCGGCATACCTTTTGTCCCCCCCCCCCTATATTTAAGAAATTATTTCCTATGGTCGACCCCAGAAAGGACTTATGGCAGACAGTCCCCAAGGTCGAGGGGGCAGTTTCTACTCTAAACAAACGCACTACTATTCCTATCGAAGATAGTTGTGCTTTCAAAGATCCTATGGATAAAAAATTGGAAGGTTTGCTTAAAAAGATTTTTGTACAGCAAGGCTACCTTCTACAACCAATTTCATGCATTGTTCCTGTCACTACGGCAGCGTGGTTCTGGTTCGAGGAACTAGAAAAGTCGCTCAGTCGAGAAACTCCATATGAGGCGGTTATGGACAGAGTTCACGCACTTAAATTGGCTAACTCTTTTATTTTAGATGCCGCCTTGCAATTAGCTAGATTAGCGGCGAAAAATTCAGGGTTTGCTATCGTGGCGCGCAGAGCGCTTTGGCTAAAGTCTTGGTCAGCGGATGTGTCATCCAAGACAAAATTGCTTAACATCCCTTTCAAAGGTAAAACTTTATTTGGACCGGATTTGAAAGAGATTATTTCAGACATCACTGGGGGAAAGGGCCACGCCCTTCCACAGGATAGTCCTTTTAAGGCTAAAAATAAGCCTAATTTTCGTCCCTTTCGCAGAAACGGACCGCCCTCTAATTCTGCATCCTCTAAGCAAGAGGGTAATGCCTCACAACCCAAACCAGCCTGGAAACCAATGCAAGGCTGGAACAAGGGTAAGCAGGCCAAGAAGCCTGCCACTGCTAACAAAACAGCATGAAGGAGTAGCCCCCGATCCGGGACCGGATCTAGTGGGGGGCAGACTCTCTCTCTTTGCTCAGGCTTGGGCAAGAGATGTTCAGGATCCTTTGGCGCTAGAAATAGTTGCTCAAGGTTATCTCCTGGAATTCAAGGAACTACCCCCAAGGGGAAGGTTCCACAGGTCTCACTTATCCTCAAACCAAATAAAGAGACAGGCATTCTTACATTGTGTAGAAGACCTGTTAAAGATGGGAGTGATACACCCAGTTCCAATAAAGGAACAAGGAATGGGATTTTATTCCAATCTGTTCGTAGTTCCCAAAAAAGAGGGAACGTTCAGACCAATTTTGGATTTGAAGATCCTAAACAAATTTCTCAGGGTACCATCGTTCAAAATGGAAACTATTCGAACGATTCTACCCACCATCCAGGAAAGTCAATTTATGACTACCGTGGATCTAAAGGATGCGTACCTACATATTTCTATCCACAAAGAACATCATCAGTTCCTAAGGTTCGCTTTTCTGGACAAGCATTACCAGTTTGTGGTCCTCCCATTCGGATTAGCCACTGCTCCAAGGATTTTCACAAAGGTGCTAGGGTCCCTTCTAGCGGTTCTAAGACCAAGGGGCATTGCAGTAGTACCTTACTTGGACGACATTCTAATACAAGCGTCGTCCCTGTCAAAAGCAAAGGCTCATACGGACATCGTTCTAGCCTTTCTCAGATCTCACGGATGGAAGGTGAACAAAGAAAAAAGTTCTCTGTCCCCGTCGACAAGAGTTCCCTTCTTGGGAACAATAATAGATTCCTTAGAAATGAGGATTTTTCTGACAGAGGTCAGAAAATCAAAACTTCTAAGCTCTTGTCAAGTGCTTCATTCTGTTCCTCGTCCTTCCATAGCGCAGTGCATGGAAGTAGTAGGATTGATGGTTGCAACAATGGACATAGTTCCTTTTGCACGAATTCATCTAAGACCATTACAACTGTGCATGCTCAAACAGTGGAATGGGGATTATACAGACTTGTCTCCAATGATTCAAGTAGATCAAAAGACCAGAGATTCACTCCGTTGGTGGCTGACCCTGGACCATCTGTCCCAGGGAATGAGCTTCCGCAGACCAGAGTGGGTCATTATCACGACCGACGCCAGTCTAGTGGACTGGGGAGCGGTCTGGGAATCCCTGAAAGCTCAGGGTCTATGGTCTCGGGAAGAGTCTCTTCTCCCGATAAACATTCTGGAACTGAGAGCGATATTCAATGCTCTCAGAGCTTGGCCTCAACTAGCAAAGGCCAAATTCATAAGGTTCCAATCAGACAACATGACGACCGTTGCATATATCAATCATCAGGGGGGAACAAGGAGTTCCCTGGCGATGAAAGAAGTGACCAAAATAATTCAATGGGCGGAGGATCACTCCTGCCACTTGTCTGCGATCCACATCCCAGGAGTGGAAAATTGGGAAGCGGATTTTCTGAGTCGTCAGACATTCCATCCGGGGGAGTGGGAACTCCATCCGGAAATCTTTGCCCAAATAACTCAATTATGGGGCATTCCAGACATGGATCTGATGGCTTCTCGTCAGAACTTCAAGGTTCCTTGCTACGGGTCCAGATCCAGGGATCCCAAGGCGACTCTAGTAGATGCACTAGTAGCACCTTGGACCTTCAACCTAGCTTATGTATTCCCACCGTTTCCTCTCATTCCCAGGCTGGTAGCCAGGATCAATCAGGAGAGGGCCTCAGTGATCTTGATAGCTCCTGCGTGGCCACGCAGGACTTGGTATGCAGACCTGGTGAATATGTCATCGGCTCCACCATGGAAGCTACCTTTGAGACAGGACCTTCTTGTTCAGGGTCCATTCGAACATCCAAATCTGGTCTCCCTCCAACTGACGGCTTGGAGATTGAACGCTTGATTCTATCAAAGCGTGGGTTTTCAGATTCTGTTATAGATACTCTGGTTCAGGCCAGAAAACCTGTAACTAGAAAAATTTACCATAAAATATGGAAAAAATATATCTGTTGGTGTGAATCCAAAGGATTCCCATGGAATAAGATAAAAATTCCTAAGATTCTCTCCTTTCTACAAGAAGGTTTGGAGAAAGGATTATCTGCAAGTTCTCTAAAGGGACAGATCTCTGCTTTATCTGTCTTACTACACAAAAGACTGGCAGCTGTGCCAGATGTTCAAGCATTTGTTCAGGCTCTGGTTAGGATCAAGCCTGTTTACAGACCTTTGACTCCTCCCTGGAGTCTAAATCTAGTTCTTTCAGTTCTTCAAGGGGTTCCGTTTGAACCTTTACATTCCATAGATATTAAGTTACTATCTTGGAAAGTTTTGTTTTTAGTTGCAATTTCTTCTGCTAGAAGAGTTTCAGAGTTATCTGCTCTGCAGTGTTCTCCGCCCTATCTGGTGTTCCATGCAGATAAGGTGGTTTTGCGTACTAAGCCTGGTTTTCTTCCTAAAGTTGTTTCTAACAAAAATATTAACCAGGAGATAGTTGTACCTTCTTTGTGTCCGAATCCAGTTTCAAAGAAGGAACGTTTGTTACAGAATTTGGACGTTGTCCGTGCTCTAAAGTTCTATTTAGAGGCTACTAAAGATTTCAGACAAACATCTTCCTTGTTTGTTGTTTATTCTGGTAAAAGGAGAGGTCAAAAAGCGACTTCTACCTCTCTTTCTTTTTGGCTTAAAAGCATTATCCGATTGGCTTATGAGACTGCCGGACGGCAGCCTCCTGAAAGAATCACAGCTCACTCCACTAGGGCTGTGGCTTCCACATGGGCCTTCAAGAACGAGGCTTCTGTTGACCAGATATGTAAGGCAGCGACTTGGTCTTCACTGCACACTTTTGCCAAATTTTACAAATTTGATACTTTTGCTTCTTCGGAGGCTATTTTTGGGAGAAAGGTTTTGCAAGCTGTGGTGCCTTCCGTTTAGGTAACCTGATTTGCTCCCTCCCTTCATCCGTGTCCTAAAGCTTTGGTATTGGTTCCCACAAGTAAGGATGACGCCGTGGACCGGACACACCAATGTTGGAGAAAACAGAATTTATGCTTACCTGATAAATTACTTTCTCCAACGGTGTGTCCGGTCCACGGCCCGCCCTGGTTTTTTAATCAGGTCTGATGAATTATTTTCTCTAACTACAGTCACCACGGTACCATATGGTTTCTCCTATATATATTTCCTCCTGTCCGTCGGTCGAATGACTGGGGTGGGCGGAGCCTAGGAGGGACTATATGGCCAGCTTTGCTGGGACTCTTTGCCATTTCCTGTTGGCGAAGAGAATATCCCACAAGTAAGGATGACGCCGTGGACCGGACACACCGTTGGAGAAAGTAATTTATCAGGTAAGCATAAATTCTGTTTTTCCAGCTCCCCAACACGTGATTCTGGAGTACATTCTGTGGAATGCAAAACTCTTACCCTCCAACATGTTGCACAGTGATTGGTGGATATGTGCAGAAGCTTATGTATATGTCTCTAGCTACAGCAGAGGATCTAGGATAATAAAATTCAATAGTCTTTTTCATGGGGTGTGTCTTGGGGCCGAAAACCAATGCAAATTTGATAACAAAATGCTTTAATTGCTTTTATTACCCCTTGGTAGATACAATTTTCTAATGCATAAGTAAAAAAAATAGAGCATACAATTTTAAGCAACTTTAATTTGCTTCATTCTTTTGCTATCCTTTGTTGAAAATCATACCTAGGTGGGCTCAGAGCTGGGAGCTAGATATTGATTGTTGGCTGCACATATATGCCTATTGTCATTGGCTTACTGATACAGCTAGCTCCCAGTAGTGTGTTGCTGCTTTTTCAATAAAGGATACCAATTGAATGAAGCAAAATTGAAAATAGAAGTAAATTGGGCATTTTAATACCTAGCAATATTATAACATTTCCTGTTATTTATAAAAGTTGCTTAAAGGGACTTGAAACCCACATTTTTTTTCCATGATTCAGACAGATCATGCAATGTCCTCTTGTCATTGGCTTTCAGCTTACTCCCAATAATGCACTGCTGCTCTTTCAACAAAGGATACCAAGATAATAAAGCATATTAGATAATAGAGGTAAATTGGAAAGTTGTTTAAAAGTGTATGTTCTATCTGAATTATAAAAGAAAAAATTATTTGGGTTTCATGTCCCTTTAAAGGGACACTAAACCCATCTGAAAAGTTACCTCCATTAGCCAGATCAATATAAATACGTACTTTTTGTAAGTATCATTGCGCTTCATATGTTTACCCTTTCTAAGAAATTGTCACCCGAAATGTAATTGAATTCCGAACACACCGCCGGCAATAACTTCTAATCCTCTAACCCAAGTTATCAACATGGCGGATTATCGCCGCTATGCGCATGCACGTTTTTAAGTAATCGTCATAGCAAACGTCACTGGAAGAAAACATGCAGACCTGCTTATGGCTAAATGGGGAGTCAGTGAACGGATATGCGCATGCGAACGGTGACAACATTGCAAGTTAATGAGATGCAATTATTGAAATTACTATTGTTACGTTTGTTGTATCGTGCGCCTCCCATATTTGAGCTTTGGCTGATATGACGTAATAGACGAAAATTAAAATTAATATTTCTCATGTTTAGAAACTTCGTTTCAGACTACAAATAGGTATGTGAGGATATGTAAACATGTTACATATGATATTGATGGTCAGTTGGTGGAAAAAAAACAAAAGTTTTGGAATCCTTTAACTTTTTTTTTTCTTTCTTTGACTGTACTTTTGACCATTTGTCACATACTACAAATAAAGTTTTTTTTAGTTGATAAAAGTAATCACAAGTAAGAGAAGTGAAATAACTTCACTGCCAGGAAAGGGCTTTGCTTTACAATTAAACATTTAATGTTTACACTTCAGTTTCCCTTTAATCTGTGAGCTTTTGTTTTTCCTAAACTTTTTAAATGTATCCTTTTAAGGGCTAAGCAAATTAACATTAAATGTATCCTTTTAAGGGCTAAGCAAATTAACATTAAATGTTGACACATGTTTTGCATCATTATTAATATTATACCTATTTTGTACATGCCGGGATTGTGTAGTAAACGTTATAATTGATGTTGCTCATCTCACGGTATCACACTATTTTTAATTGGCGTTTCCATTCGCTTATCTCTGTACCATTATAACTTGGTTTCATGCTCTGTTTCTTCTGAAAGCCCCATGTTCTTGGCTTTCAACGTATTGGCACACAAACCTGTTTTATGATATTGGCTGAAATCCACCCCAAAAAAAGGTGGTACAACCCAAGATATTCATCAAAAACACACCCTTCCTTTTGGAAATTTGCATTATTAACCCATTAGATGCCATAGAAGGTCTGTTGTGCCTTGTTTTTAAAGGGACAGCGAAATTATCACTTTTCTATACATACTAATACTACTTTATTTTATATCTGTATACCAAAGCCCAACGCTTGGCGAGAACAATTGACAATTTATATTTTATTACTTAGCTCCCCTACTCCCCACTGGGAGTGTAATTTCTTCTGCAGATTATGTTACAAAGCTTTTCTATATCCAATACGTAAAGGGACATAAAACCCCCAAATTTTCTTTCATGATTCAGAGAGAACCTACAATTTTTTTTTTCTTTATTATTTTTTTTATTAGATTTTTCATAAAGAAATTCAGTACAAAGTAAAAAAAAAAAAAAAAAAATATACAATATCAATGCAGTTATTACAAGTTATCTGACACTTCAATAGAAAGTGATACAAACTCAATGCTATATGATACAGTTGATATTTAAAGTATTATAATCTAAGTCTTCTTACACATTCCATCAGGTGCTTTGCTTCTTGCATCTTATTATATATATTGCTTTGAAGCGATATTGAAACTTGACTCAGTCTTGAACACAACGTTGACATCGACGTTGTATGTAATAAACTTAATTACCATAACATAGACATAAACAATAACATGAACAAAAAAACAAAAACTAAATACATCTAACTCCTGCAGAGAACATCTATTCTCAATCGTTACCTGACTATTTGTTCGGGACAGCTGAACCAGAAACTATAGAACTTCTTGTCTTCGCTAAAGGTAATTAATGTTGTTCTATGGCTCCTATATATGACTCCCAGTAAAACCACATATCATTGTATAATGCTATTTGATTTGTTTTGAAATAGTGGTATCTTTCTAGCAATATTGCTCCCTTCACCTTCTCCCTCCATTCCTCTAATGTAGGGATACTGTCAGTTCGCCACTTGGCTGCAATGAGCTGCTTGGCTGAGTTAAGCATGACGTGTCCGAGGTTCCTTCTTATTTTACATTTAATATTACTTATCATATTAAATAGGCAATTCTGGGGTGAAAAGGTAATATCGCCAGCTAGGGCCAATTTTATTTCTTCAATTATCTTCCCCCAGTATGTGTTTATCTTAGGACAAGACCACCAAATGTGGCCCATGGTACCTTCCTCCCTCCTACATCTCCAACATTTTTCATTAGCTGAGGGGAAAAGATGTTTCATTCTATTTGGTGTTAGATACCAACGAAACAGCACTTTGTAATTTGTTTCTAACGCTGCAGTTGTATGTGCTGAGTGAGCTATGGTCCTAAATGTGTTTTCCCATATCTTTGGATCTTGTGGCCCTAACAGGTCTCTTTCCCAACTTTTCACATAGTTATGGGGATTGGGTGTTGTGGCTGAGAGTAATAGTCTATATATAGAAGAGATAATCCCTTTTGATGGGGAATTAGATAGACACATTTGTTCAAATATCGTCCAGGGCCTTGTCATCATTGTTCTATTCCTATGTGTCATAATGTAATGGCATGTCTGGTGATACCTCATCCATTTACCGAAAAACCTGTCATTCACTCCTTCTAAGTCTGCCCTGGGCAGCAACTTCCCTGCCTTTAGTAATGTTGTGACTGGGATGTGTCCCTGTAGGCTATTGTTATCCTCAGTATTGTAATTCTGGCCTTCTAAAAACTCCGGGTTAGCTAGAATCGGGGTCAAGGGTGAATAGGCACTAGAGATACCCCTATACTTATCCCAAATATATTTCCAATCCGACACAGTTGCCATTACTGTGGCCGTGAAGGTGTTCTGAGATTTAGATAAAACCCTAGGTAGCCAACACATGCCCCCTAATTGTGGGACCCCTGAAATGTTGTGTTCAAGTTGAATCCAGTGTTTAGGATTACTATCAGTGTTTCTACTCCATTCTAGAATTCTTTGTAGGGAGATAGCTTGCTTATATAATAATAAATTAGGGACTCCCAGTCCTCCTGAATCTTTATTAGCATATAGTGAGACCTTAGCTACTCTTGGTGGTCTCCCCCTCCATATAAAGCTATGCAACATTCTTTGTATTTTTTGTATGTATGTGATAGTGTGTGGTAGGGGTAAAGTTTGTAATATATACAAGACTTTTGGCAAAAATACCATCTTGACTGTGTTCACTCTCCCTATCCAAGATATATTCTTAGACATCCAGGACGAGGCCTGGTTAGAAATTGTTTCTGATAGCCTGGTGTAATTGACTGAGCGAATTGAGTCCAGACTATTAGTTAGGTGTATACCCAGGTATCTTATGGCTTTCGTCTGAATTGCGAAGGCACATTTATTTTGTATATTGGTGATATCACTGGGAGGCACATGTAGTGGCAAGAGCTCTGATTTATTCGTATTTACTGAGAAGTTTGATACCTCTCCATACTCTACCAATTCTTTCTGCACCGCGGGGAGAGACCCCAAGGGATCCGACAGAGACATCAAGACGTCATCTGCAAACATGGACAACTTATATTCTCTGTTTTCAATGGCTATGCCTTTAATGTTTTCTTTTAGTCTAATTTTGCATGCAAAAATTTCCAGTGATAGTATAAATAGAAGGGGGGATAATGGGCAACCCTGCCGGGTACCATTTCGGATCTCAAATTGTTCCGAGAGAGTACCATTTATTCTGATCTGGGCTGTGGGAAAGGAATATAGGGCCATAATTTTGTTTATAAATGCTGTGGGAATTTTAAATTTAGTGAGTACTGATTCCAGAAAGGTCCAATCTAGTCTATCGAACGCTTTCTCAGCATCCGTAGACAATAACACTGAAGATTTTATTTTTATTTATGAATTCTATAATATTTAAAAGTTTCACGGTGTTGTCCCGGGCCTCCCTCCGCGGCACAAAGCCCACCTGGTCTGGGGAGATTAAGGATGGGAGAAGAACATTCAGCCCAGTGGCCAGGACTTTGGCATAAATTTTTAGATCAAGGTTCAGTAAAGAAATAGGTCGAAAATTGGCTGGGGTGTTGGGCTTTTTCCCAGGTTTGGGTAGGACTGTGATGACTGCTTGTAACATTGTATCTGGTAAAACGTCCCCTTTATCAATTTGGTGAAAGGTTTTTAAGAGACAAGGAATTAATAGGTGTGAATATAGTTTATAGTATGAACCCGAGAACCCGTCTGGGCCGGGGGCCTTTTCAGGTTTCAGTGATTTTATTGCCTCACCAATTTCTTTGTAGTTCATTGGGGCCTGCAACAACTCACTATCGTTTCTTGAAATGGTTGGGACTTGAACTTTCTCTAAATACTCATCGCATTTGCTTTTATGGTCTACTTGGGATCTATTAGGGAAGAGGTTATATAGTGTGTGATAATAATGTTTAAATGTGTCTGCTATCTGTTTGGTATCTTCTACCTTCCCCCCACTGGATTTATTAATTGTATGGATGTAGGTTTTTGCCTTTTTGGTTTTGAGCAATCTAGCCAATTGTCTGCCAGGTTTTCCAGCTTCGCCATAGAATTTCTGTTTAAGTTTAAAAGCTATTCCTTGGGCTTTGATATGTAGATGCGAGGTTAATTTACATCTGTAAAATTGTAATTGTTAAAAGATAGAATCATCTTGTGGGTGAAGTTTGTGCAGATAATCCAATTGTGTGATTTCTCTGGTGATGTGTAAGTATTCCTCTCTCTGTTTTTTGAGCTTTCTGGCTCTAATTTTGATTAATATGCCTCTTATGTAGCTTTTATGTGATTCCCACACTGTTGATGGTAGCATACCTCCTTGAACATTTCTATTGAAAAATTCTTGTAATTCATTTTCTTGGGTCTTGTTTGTCTCTGGGTCTAGAAGCAAGGATTCATCTAATCTCCAACTAAATTCTCTGATTGGGGCTGAGGGCCAGGTGACAGAGCACCTGATCATAGAGTAATCTGACCATGCCGTGTGTGAGATGTTCGTTGTGGTTGCATGAGATAAAGTGATATGATCTAGAAAAATATAGTCAATCCTTGAATAGGATTTATTCGGACTGGAGAAAAAGGTGTAGTCTCTCTTTTTCCGGATGGATCATGTAAACCTAGTGTCTTTGCAAGATTCCACATAGCTTTAAGTTTGTTGTTTGCAATGTGTATGTTCTGGTTGGAACTGTCTAGTTTAGGATTAAAAGGCATGTTAAAATCTCCCATAACTATCAATTGGCCCTTTCGTATATCTTGTATCAGGGGTAGTATTGACTTATAAAAGGCTGTCTGTTTTTGATTGGGAGCATAAATATTAACAAGAGTGACTACTTTGTTATAAAGAACACCACACACTGCCAGGAACCTGCCGTCTGAATCTTTTTTTAGATCTATTAATTGGAAGGGAATGGAGCTATGTATGAGGATGCTAACTCCATTTATCTTTTTCTTAGGGTGAGAACTGTGATAATGTTGAAGGAAGGTGTTATGTATATATTTGGGAATGGAGCCTCTTTTGAAGTGTGTTTCCTGCAAACCTACCACTTCCCCTCCCTTTTGTGTTATGTCTCTCATAGCTAATGATCTTTTATTAGGAGCATTAAAACCTTTTACGTTTTGCGTTATAAATTGAACATTTTTGTCTACCATAGTATTACCTTATCAGCGCTTACTCTATTCATGGGTAGCATGTTGGTCTCGAACTTGATGGTTCGTCTCTGCAGAACAAAACTTATAAACATTCTAACTATAAAAACAATAAGATCATAATAGAACATACAAACATAGAAAACATGAACATTTTTAACTCTATATAAACAATAGAGGGAAATGGCAATGAATTCCTAGAAGGAAAACATTCAGCCCTCGAAGTGCAGGTATACATATAAAATTCTAGTAACCTGTTAACTTTACATCTAATGTAAGTTCTTAAGATACAGATACCTAGCTTCTATGATAATGCCATAGAAGTTCTCTTGAGGTCTCTTATATTAGTGTCTGTGGGGTTTTTCTCATATTGATAACTCAAGTCTCACACAGAAAAAAAAACCTGTTATAAAAGGATACTGTTCACCAGCTTAATCTTTGAGATCCGATGAGGAAGGGTTCTTTGTCCGTCCACTGCGAACCATCTGCCACTCTTTGCGTTGCGGAAGGGGAGAAGCTTGTGGGTTAGAAGTGACCGTAGAATTTCGGTCTTTGACATTGCATACATCTGGTGGAGGAATTTCCAGCTTCCTGCAGCAATCTTCGATTTCTTCAGTGGATGAGCAACGCGCTCTCCTATTTTTCCAGATGACTGTGAGTTGGAAAGGGTGATCCCATCTGTAGGGTATGTTTCTGGCTTGAAGATGCTTTGTGAGGCTTGAAAGTTCTTTTCTCCTGGCCAGGGTTCTAGCCGATAGGTCAGCGAAGAATTGTATAGTAGCTCCATCTTTTTGTATAGGTCTCTTGTCTCTAGCTGCTGTCATGAGGTGTTCCTTCGTTTGATAATTTGTTATTTTTACAATCACATCTCTGGGTGGTGCCTCTTCAGGGGGTCTTGATCTTAGGGCACGGTGTGCTCTGTCAATTCCTACCTCAGAGTTATCTGTGGGGTCTCTAAGTTGAGAGAACAAGGGTTGCAGGTATTCTTGTAGGGTTGAGGCATCAACTGTTTCTGGGATACCTCGTATCCTGATATTTTGTCTTCTGGACCTATTCTCTAGGTCTTCAAGTTTATCTTCTAATTGACAAACTGTTTGGTCCTGAAGGTCTAGATGATCATTTACTTTTGAAATACATAGATCTTGTTCCTGAACATGTTCTTCTAGAACGTTAACTCGATTCCCTATTTCCGTGATATCTCTTTTCAACTCGGATATTTCGTCTTTGATACACTGCTTTACTTGGGTAATGAGTGATGAGAAATCTTGCTTTGAAGGTATGGATGAGATCACTGATTGTGGAACAGAGACCATGTTATCCTCTCCATCCGATTCAGAGTCAGAAGAGCTAGATGAGTGTAGACGTTGGGATATGTGCGGAGTGGAAGGATCCTCTAGAGGTGTAGGCAGTGCTGCTGTTTTAAGATATTTATCCATGCATGGATTGTTTCTGCCCCCATTTTTATTTTGCTTGATTTTTGGCGGATTTTTCTTTGGTGACATCTTGACTGCAGATATTGTTGTGACACCTACAGGTTGCTTGAGATATATATTGATTTCTATAAAGAGTGCGTCACTACAGTTGACAGTGATTAAATAAATGGATCTTTAGGCAGTCCTGAAAAACCTGGATCAGAATGTCTGTATTGAGATTGTGTTGTAACTCACAGATTGCACCTCAGTATGTTACTGTTAGAGATTGCTTGTAATTTCCAGCCTTGTTAAAGGCATAAAATCCCCCTTTGGCAAGATGTAACGGATTCCAACCTCAGTGTTTGTGTTGTTGTGGATCAGACACATCCATTTAACATTTAGATCTGCATACCCATGTTAATTCTTGTAATGTTCAGTTTAGTGCAGCTCCATCTTTAAGCTACCACTACCGGGAGATCATAGGTTAATTTATCACTTATTCTAGATTTTTATAAGAGAGATCTATTGATAGGCTTATATAGCAGAATATGTATCTTTTCATTCCTAGCTATAATGAATAGGACAGGGAGCCATCCATGAAAAAAAACTATGTTTCTGGCAAATATATACCGAGTGTCTGAGTCTCTATTAGATTGCTGTCAGAGTTTATGTCTTTAGTTGCAAACGGCCATAATGCTTCCTTCTCTTAATCTAAGGTCCCCTTTGTGTATCACGCTACAGTGTAAGCTGGTCTCCCTATCTTCATGCCTTTGGTCTGCTTTATTTTATTTGAGGTATGTGTTATGTCAACTTCTTTGCATTAATAGGTGCGTATGACTCACCAAGATGGCGCTAGCCAGCGGCATTCGGAGCGCGACGGTATGCAACTGAAGGCCGACTTCTCACGGCATCTGTTCTCACCCGATATGGAACATCTTTCGTGACTGCGGCACCGGCGGTAACGATCCACGGTTTGTAAAAGCCCTTTATGTCGATTACTCTTGCAATTGTCAGAGCGGGGCCTGTAGTTGTGGGGACTTGCTTGCTGAGTCGTGTATCTCCCAGGAGCGACCTTTTAGAAATATATCCTTGTTCAGGTTTGGGTATAGCACAGTAGCGCAGTGTGTAACCGGCAAAATAATCAGGTTTTGGGTGTTTACATTGCACTTTTTGGACTGAGGCTCCGGAGCTCACCTAATGTGCGGCCATCACTATCCAGTGCCGGCTCCGCCCCCCCCGAGAACCTACAATTTTAACCCCTTAGTGACCAGACCATTTTTCAATTTTCTTACCGTTAGGGACCAGGGCTATTTTTACATTTCTGCGGTGTTTGTGTTTAGCT
Source organism: Bombina bombina (assembly GCF_027579735.1). NCBI lineage: Eukaryota > Metazoa > Chordata > Amphibia > Anura > Bombinatoridae > Bombina > Bombina bombina. The sequence continues at coordinate 135,268,348 of NC_069509.1, read as the reverse complement.
GTAATTTTCCTCTTAATCATTTACTGTACCCACCCATATTATATACCGTTTTTCTCGCCATTAAAGGGACAGTCTAGGCCAAAATAAACTTTCATGATTCAGATAGGGCATGTAATTTTAAACAATTTTCCAATTTACTTTTATCACCAATTTTGCTTTGTTCTCTTGGTATTCTTAGTTGAAAGCTTAACCTAGGAGGTTCATATGCTAATTTCTTAGACCTTGAAGGTCACCTCTTTTCAGAATGCATTGTAACAGTTTTTCACCACTAGAGGATGTTAGTTCATGTGTTTCATATAGATAGCACTGTGCTTGTGCATGTGAAGTTATCTGGGAGCAGGCACTGATTGGCTAAACTGCAAGTCTGTCAAAAGAACTGAAATAAAGGGGCAGTTTGCAGAGGCTTAGATACAAGATAATCACAGAGGTTAAAAGTATATTAATATAACTGTGTTGGTTATGCAAAACTGAGGAATGGTTAATAAAGGGATTATCTATCTTTTAAAACAATAAAAATTCTGGTGTAGACTGTCCCTTTAAATTAACTTTTTCATCATATTTTATAATTTACTATAAAATATGATAAAAAAATAAAAAAAAACACTTTTTTCTCCAACATAGGTGTGTCCGGTCCACGGCGTCATCCTTACTTGTGGGATATTCTCTTCCCCAACAGGAAATGGCAAAGAGCCCAGCAAAGCTGGTCACATGATCCCTCCTAGGCTCCGCCTACCCCAGTCATTCTCTTTGCCGTTGTACAGGAACCTAATTTTCGTCCCTTTCGTAGAAACGGACCAGCCCAAAGTGCTACGTCCTCTAAGCAAGAGGGTAATACTTCTCAAGCCAAGCCAGCTTGGAGACCAATGCAAGGCTGGAACAAGGGAAAGCAGGCCAAGAAACCTGCCACTGCTACCAAGACAGCATGAAATGTTGGCCCCCGATCCGGGACCGGATCTGGTGGGGGGCAGACTCTCTCTCTTCGCTCAGGCTTGGGCAAGAGATGTTCTGGATCCTTGGGCGCTAGAAATAGTCTCCCAAGGTTATCCTCTGGAATTCAAGGGACTTCCCCCAAGGGGGAGGTTCCACAGGTCTCAGTTGTCTTCAGACCACATAAAAAGACAGGCATTCTTACATTGTGTAGAAGACCTGTTAAAAATGGGAGTGATTCATCCCGTTCCATTAAGAGAACAAGGGATGGGGTTCTACTCCAATCTGTTTATAGTTCCCAAAAAAGAGGGAACGTTCAGACCAATCTTAGATCTCAAGATCTTAAACAAGTTTCTCAAGGTTCCATCGTTCAAGATGGAAACCATTCGAACTATTCTTCCTTCCATCCAGGAAGGTCAATTCATGACCACGGTGGATTTAAAGGATGCGTATCTACATATTCCTATCCACAAGGAACATCATCGGTTCCTGAGGTTCGCATTCCTGGACAATAATTACCAGTTCGTGGCGCTTCCTTTCGGATTAGCCACTGCTCCAAGGATTTTCACAAAGGTACTAGGGTCCCTTCTAGCTGTGCCAAGACCAAGGGGCATTGCTGTAGTACCTTACTTGGACGACATTCTGATTCAAGCGTCGTCCCTTCCTCAAGCAAAGGCTCACACGGACATTGTCCTGGCCTTTCTCAGATCTCACGGATGGAAAGTGAACGTGGAAAAGAGTTCTCTATCTCCGTCAACAAGGGTTCCCTTCTTGGGAACAATAATAGACTCCTTAGAAATGAGGATTTTTCTGACAGAGGCCAGAAAAACAAAACTTCTAGACTCTTGTCGGATACTCCATTCCGTTCCTCTTCCTTCCATAGCTCAGTGCATGGAAGTGATCGGGTTGATGGTGGCGGCAATGGACATAGTTCCTTTTGCACGCATTCATCTAAGACCATTACAACTGTGCATGCTCAGTCAGTGGAATGGGGACTATACAGACTTGTCTCCGAAGATACAAGTAAATCAGAGGACCAGAGACTCACTCCGTTGGTGGCTGTCCCTGGACAACCTGTCACGAGGGATGACATTCCGCAGACCAGAGTGGGTCATTGTCACGACCGACGCCAGTCTGATGGGCTGGGGCGCGGTCTGGGGATCCCTGAAAGCTCAGGGTCTTTGGTCTCGGGAAGAATCTCTTCTACCGATAAATATTCTGGAACTGAGAGCGATATTCAATGCTCTCAAGGCTTGGCCTCAGCTAGCGAGGGCCAAGTTCATACGGTTTCAATCAGACAACATGACAACTGTTGCGTACATCAACCATCAGGGGGGAACAAGGAGTTCCCTGGCGATGGAAGAAGTGACCAAAATCATTCTATGGGCGGAGTCTCACTCCTGCCACCTGTCTGCTATCCACATCCCAGGAGTGGAAAATTGGGAAGCGGATTTTCTGAGTCGTCAGACATTGCATCCGGGGGGAGTGGGAACTCCATCCGGAAATCTTTGCCCAAGTCACTCAGCTGTGGGGCATTCCAGACATGGATCTGATGGCCTCTCGTCAGAACTTCAAAGTTCCTTGCTACGGGTCCAGATCCAGGGATCCCAAGGCGGCTCTAGTGGATGCACTAGTAGCACCTTGGACCTTCAAACTAGCTTATGTGTTCCCGCCGTTTCCTCTCATCCCCAGGCTGGTAGCCAGGATCAATCAGGAGAGGGCGTCGGTGATCTTGATAGCTCCTGCGTGGCCACGCAGGACTTGGTACGCAGATCTGGTGAATATGTCATCGGCTCCTCCTTGGAAGCTACCTTTGAGACGAGACCTTCTTGTTCAGGGTCCGTTCGAACATCCGAATCTGGTTTCACTCCAGCTGACTGCTTGGAGATTGAACGCTTGATCTTATCGAAGCGAGGATTCTCAGATTCTGTTATCGATACTCTTGTTCAGGCCAGAAAGCCTGTAACTAGAAAGATTTACCACAAAATTTGGAAAAAATATATCTGTTGGTGTGAATCTAAAGGATTCCCTTGGGACAAGGTTAAGATTCCTAGGATTCTATCCTTCCTTCAAGAAGGATTGGAAAAAGGATTATCTGCAAGTTCCCTGAAGGGACAGATTTCTGCCTTGTCTGTGTTACTTCACAAAAAGCTGGCCGCTGTGCCAGATGTTCAAGCCTTTGTTCAGGCTCTGGTTAGAATTAAGCCTGTTTACAAACATTTGACTCCTCCTTGGAGTCTCAATTTAGTTCTTTCAGTTCTTCAGGGGGTTCCGTTTGAACCCTTGCATTCCGTTGATATTAAGTTATTATCTTGGAAAGTTTTGTTTTTAGTTGCAATTTCTTCTGCTAGAAGAGTTTCAGAATTATCTGCTCTGCAGTGTTCTCCTCCTTATCTGGTGTTCCATGCAGATAAGGTGGTTTTACGTACTAAACCTGGTTTTCTCCAACATAGGTGTGTCCGGTCCACGGCGTCATCCTTACTTGTGGGATATTCTCTTCCCCAACAGGAAATGGCAAAGAGCCCAGCAAAGTTGGTCACATGATCCCTCCTAGGCTCCGCCTACCCTAGTCATTCTCTTTGCCGTTGTACAGGCAACATCTCCACGGAGATGGCTTAGAGTTTTTTAGTGTTTAACTGTAGTTTTTATTATTCAATCAAGAGTTTGTTATTTTCAAATAGTGCTGGTATGTACTATTTACTCAGAAACAGAAAAGAGATGAAGAATTCTGTTTGTATGAGGAAAATGATTTTAGCAACCGTCACTAAAATCCATGGCTGTTCCACACAGGACTGTTGAGAGCTATTAACTTCAGTTGGGGGAACAGTGTGCAGTCTCTTGCTGCTTGAGGTATGACACATTCTAACAAGACGATGTAATGCTGGAAGCTGTCATTTTCCCTATGGGATCCGGTAAGCCATGTTTATTACGATTGTAAATAAGGGCTTCACAAGGGCTTATTAAGACTGTAGACTTTTTCTGGGCTAAATCGATTCATTATTAACACATATTTAGCCTTGAGGAATCATTTTATCTGGGTATTTTGATATAATAATATCGGCAGGCACTGTATTAGACACCTTATTCTTTAGGGGCTTTCCCAAAGCATAAGCAGAGCCTCATTTTCGCGCCGGTGTTGCGCACTTGTTTTTGAGAGGCATGGCATGCAGTCGCATGTGAGAGGAGCTCTGATACTTAGAAAAGACTTTCTGAAGGCGTCATTTGGTATCGTATTCCCCTTTGGGCTTGGTTGGGTCTCAGCAAAGCAGATACCAGGGACTGTAAAGGGGTTAAAGTTCAAAACGGCTCCGGTTCCGTTATTTTAAGGGTTAAAGCTTCCAAATTTGGTGTGCAATACTTTTAAGGCTTTAAGACACTGTGGTGAAAATTTGGTGAATTTTGAACAATTCCTTCATGTTTTTTCGCAATTGCAGTAATAAAGTGTGTTCAGTTTAAAATTTAAAGTGACAGTAACGGTTTTATTTTAAAACGTTTTTTGTACTTTGTTATCAAGTTTATGCCTGTTTAACATGTCTGAACTACCAGATAGACTGTGTTCTGAATGTGGGGAAACCAGAATTCCTATTCATTTAAATAAATGTGATTTATGTGATAATGACAATGATGCCCAAGATGATTCCTCAAGTGAGGGGAGTAAGCATGGTACTGCATCATTCCCTCCTTCGTCTACACGAGTCTTGCCCACTCAGGAGGCCCCTAGTACATCTAGCGCGCCAATACTCCTTACTATGCAACAATTAACGGCTGTAATGGATAATTCTGTCAAAAACATTTTAGCCAAAATGAACACTTATCAGCGTAAGCGCGGCTGCTCTGTTTTAGATACTGAAGAGCATGACGACGCTGATAATAATATTTCCGAAGGGCCCCTAACCCAGTCTGATGGGGCCAGGGAGGTTTTGTCTGAGGGAGAAATTACTGATTCAGGGAACATTTCTCAACAGGCTGAACCTGATGTGATTGCATTTAAATTTAAGTTGGAACATCTCCGCATTCTGCTTAAGGAGGTATTATCCACTTTGGATGATTGTGACAAGTTGGTCATCCCAGAGAAACTATGTAAAATGGACAAGTTCCTAGAGGTGCCGGGGCTCCCAGAAGCTTTTCCTATACCCAAGCGGGTGGCGGACATTGTTAATAAGGAATTGGAAAGGCCCGGTATTCCTTTCGTCCCTCCCCCCATATTTAAAAAATTGTTTCCTATGGTCGACCCCAGAAAGGACTTATGGCAGACAGTCCCCAAGGTCGAGGGAGCGGTTTCCACTTTAAATAAACGCACCACTATACCCATAGAGGATAGTTGTGCTTTCAAAGATCCTATGGATAAAAAATTAGAAGGTTTGCTTAAAAAGATGTTTGTTCAGCAAGGTTACCTTCTACAACCAATTTCATGCATTGTCCCTGTCGCTACAGCCGCATGTTTCTGGTTCGATGATCTGATAAAGGCGGTCGATAGTGACTCTCCTCCTTTTGAGGAGATTATGGACAGAATCAATGCTCTCAAATTGGCTAATTCTTTCACCCTAGACGCCACTTTGCAATTGGCTAGGTTAGCGGCTAAGAATTCTGGGTTTGCTATTGTGGCGCGCAGAGCGCTTTGGTTGAAATCTTGGTCGGCTGATGCGTCTTCCAAGAACAAGCTACTTAACATTCCTTTCAAGGGGAAAACGCTGTTTGGCCCTGACTTGAAAGAGATTATCTCTGATATCACTGGGGGTAAGGGCCACGCCCTTCCTCAGGATCGGCCTTTCAAGGCAAAAAATAAACCTAATTTTCGTCCCTTTCGTAGAAACGGGCCAGCCCAAGGTGCTACGTCCTCTAAGCAAGAGGGTAATACTTCTCAAGCCAAGCCAGCTTGGAGACCAATGCAAGGCTGGAACAAGGGAAAGCAGGCCAAGAAACCTGCCACTGCTACCAAGACAGCATGAAATGTTGGCCCCCGATCCGGGACCGGATCTGGTGGGGGGCAGACTCTCTCTCTTCGCTCAGGCTTGGGCAAGAGATGTTCTGGATCCTTGGGCGCTAGAAATAGTCTCCCAAGGTTACCTTCTGGAATTCAAGGGACTTCCCCCAAGGGGGAGGTTCCACAGGTCTCAGTTGTCTTCAGACCACATAAAAAGACAGGCATTCTTACATTGTGTAGAAGACCTGTTAAAAATGGGAGTGATTCATCCTGTTCCATTAAGAGAACAAGGGATGGGGTTCTACTCCAATCTGTTCATAGTTCCCAAAAAAGAGGGAACGTTCAGACCAATCTTAGATCTCAAGATCTTAAACAAGTTTCTCAAGGTTCCATCGTTCAAGATGGAAACCATTCGAACTATTCTTCCTTCCATCCAGGAAGGTCAATTCATGACCACGGTGGATTTAAAGGATGCGTATCTACATATTCCTATCCACAAGGAACATCATCGGTTCCTAAGGTTCGCATTCCTGGACAAACATTACCAGTTCGTGGCGCTTCCTTTCGGATTAGCCACTGCTCCAAGGATTTTCACAAAGGTACTAGGGTCCCTTCTAGCCGTGCTAAGACCAAGGGGCATTGCTGTAGTACCTTACTTGGACGACATTCTGATTCAAGCGTCGTCCCTTCCTCAAGCAAAGGCTCACACGGACATTGTCCTGGCCTTTCTCAGATCTCACGGATGGAAAGTGAACGTGGAAAAGAGTTCTCTATCCCCGTCAACAAGGGTTCCCTTCTTGGGAACAATAATAGACTCCTTAGAAATGAGGATTTTTCTGACAGAGGCCAGAAAAACAAAACTTCTAGACTCTTGTCGGATACTTCATTCCGTTCCTCTTCCTTCCATAGCTCAGTGCATGGAAGTGATCGGGTTGATGGTAGCGGCAATGGACATAGTTCCTTTTGCGCGCATTCATCTAAGACCATTACAACTGTGCATGCTCAGTCAGTGGAATGGGGACTATACAGACTTGTCTCCGAAGATACAAGTAAATCAGAGGACCAGAGACTCACTCCGTTGGTGGCTGTCCCTGGACAACCTGTCACAAGGGATGACATTCCGCAGACCAGAGTGGGTCATTGTCACGACCGACGCCAGTCTGATGGGCTGGGGCGCGGTCTGGGGATCCCTGAAAGCTCAGGGTCTTTGGTCTCGGGAAGAATCTCTTCTACCGATAAATATTCTGGAACTGAGAGCGATATTCAATGCTCTCAAGGCTTGGCCTCAGCTAGCGAGGGCCAAGTTCATACGGTTTCAATCAGACAACATGACAACTGTTGCGTACATCAACCATCAGGGGGGAACAAGGAGTTCCCTAGCGATGGAAGAAGTGACCAAAATCATTCTATGGGCGGAGTCTCACTCCTGCCACCTGTCTGCTATCAACATCCCAGGAGTGGAAAATTGGGAAGCGGATTTTCTGAGTCGTCAGACATTGCATCCGGGGGAGTGGGAACTCCATCCGGAAATCTTTGCCCAAGTCACTCAGCTGTGGGGCATTCCAGACATGGATCTGATGGCCTCTCGTCAGAACTTCAAAGTTCCTTGCTACGGGTCCAGATCCAGGGATCCCAAGGCGGCTCTAGTGGATGCACTAGTAGCACCTTGGACCTTCAAACTAGCTTATGTGTTCCCGCCGTTTCCTCTCATCCCCAGGCTGGTAGCCAGGATCAATCAGGAGAGGGCGTCGGTGATCTTGATAGCTCCTGCGTGGCCACGCAGGACTTGGTATGCAGATCTGGTGAATATGTCATCGGCTCCACCTTGGAAGCTACCTTTGAGACGAGACCTTCTTGTTCAGGGTCCGTTCGAACATCCGAATCTGGTTTCACTCCAGCTGACTGCTTGGAGATTGAACGCTTGATTTTATCGAAGCGAGGGTTCTCAGATTCTGTTATCGATACTCTTGTTCAGGCCAGAAAGCCTGTAACTAGAAAGATTTACCACAAAATTTGGAAAAAATATATCTGTTGGTGTGAATCTAAAGGATTCCCTTGGGACAAGGTTAAGATTCCTAGGATTCTTTCCTTCCTTCAAGAAGGATTGGAAAAAGGATTATCTGCAAGTTCCCTGAAGGGACAGATTTCTGCCTTGTCGGTGTTACTTCACAAAAAACTGGCTGCTGTGCCAGATGTTCAAGCCTTTGTTCAGGCTCTGGTTAGAATTAAGCCTGTTTACAAACCTTTGACTCCTCCTTGGAGTCTCAATTTAGTTCTTTCAGTTCTTCAGGGGGTTCCGTTTGAACCCTTGCATTCCGTTGATATTAAGTTATTATCTTGGAAAGTTTTGTTTTTAGTTGCAATTTCTTCTGCCAGAAGAGTTTCAGAATTATCTGCTCTGCAGTGTTCTCCTCCTTATCTGGTGTTCCATGCAGATAAGGTGGTTTTACGTACTAAACCTGGTTTTCTTCCAAAAGTTGTTTCTAACAAAAACATTAACCAGGAGATTATCGTACCTTCTCTGTGTCCGAAACCAGTTTCGAAGAAGGAACGTTTGTTGCACAATTTGGATGTTGTTCGCGCTCTAAAATTCTATTTAGATGCTACAAAGGATTTTAGACAAACATCTTCCTTGTTTGTTGTTTATTCCGGTAAAAGGAGAGGTCAAAAAGCAACTTCTACCTCTCTCTCTTTTTGGATTAAAAGCATCATCAGATTGGCTTACGAGACTGCCGGACGGCAGCCTCCCGAAAGAATCACAGCTCATTCCACTAGGGCTGTGGCTTCCACATGGGCCTTCAAGAACGAGGCTTCTGTTGATCAGATATGTAGGGCAGCGACTTGGTCTTCACTGCACACTTTTACCAAATTTTACAAGTTTGATACTTTTGCTTCTTCTGAGGCTATTTTTGGGAGAAAGGTTTTGCAAGCCGTGGTGCCTTCCATTTAGGTGACCTGATTTGCTCCCTCCCTTCATCCGTGTCCTAAAGCTTTGGTATTGGTTCCCACAAGTAAGGATGACGCCGTGGACCGGACACACCTATGTTGGAGAAAACAGAATTTATGTTTACCTGATAAATTACTTTCTCCAACGGTGTGTCCGGTCCACGGCCCGCCCTGGTTTTTTTAATCAGGTCTGATAATTTATTTTCTTTAACTACAGTCACCACGGTACCATATGGTTTCTCCTATGCAAATATTCCTCCTTAACGTCGGTCGAATGACTGGGGTAGGCGGAGCCTAGGAGGGATCATGTGACCAGCTTTGCTGGGCTCTTTGCCATTTCCTGTTGGGGAAGAGAATATCCCACAAGTAAGGATGACGCCGTGGACCGGACACACCGTTGGAGAAAGTAATTTATCAGGTAAACATAAATTCTGTTTTCTTCCAAAAGTTGTTTCTAACAAAAACATTAACCAGGAGATTATCGTACCTTCTCTGTGTCCGAAACCAGTTTCAAAGAAGGAACGTTTGTTGCACAATTTGGATGTTGTTCGCGCTCTAAAATTCTATTTAGATGCTACAAAGGATTTTAGACAAACATCTTCCTTGTTTGTTGTTTATTCCGGTAAAAGGAGAGGTCAAAAAGCAACTTCTACCTCTCTCTCTTTTTGGATTAAAAGCATCATCAGATTGGCTTACGAGACTGCCGGACGGCAGCCTCCCGAAAGAATCACAGCTCATTCCACTAGGGCTGTGGCTTCCACATGGGCCTTCAAGAACGAGGCTTCTGTTGATCAGATATGTAGGGCAGCGACTTGGTCTTCACTGCACACTTTTACCAAATTTTACAAGTTTGATACTTTTGCTTCTTCTGAGGCTATTTTTGGGAGAAAGGTTTTGCAAGCCGTGGTGCCTTCCATTTAGGTGACCTGATTTGCTCCCTCCCTTCATCCGTGTCCTAAAGCTTTGGTATTGGTTCCCACAAGTAAGGATGACGCCGTGGACCGGACACACCTATGTTGGAGAAAACAGAATTTATGTTTACCTGATAAATTACTTTCTCCAACGGTGTGTCCGGTCCACGGCCCGCCCTGGTTTTTTTAATCAGGTCTGATAATTTATTTTCTTTAACTACAGTCACCACGGTACCATATGGTTTCTCCTATGCAAATATTCCTCCTTAACGTCGGTCGAATGACTGGGGTAGGCGGAGCCTAGGAGGGATCATGTGACCAGCTTTGCTGGGCTCTTTGCCATTTCCTGTTGGGGAAGAGAATATCCCACAAGTAAGGATGACGCCGTGGACCGGACACACCGTTGGAGAAAGTAATTTATCAGGTAAACATAAATTCTGTTTCCAACTTTGACCCCCAAAATCTCTTAAGCATCTACAACCACCAAAAAACACCCATGCTAAATAGTTTCTAAATGTTGTCATGAGTTTAGAAATACCCAATGTTTGCATGTTCTTTGCTTTTTTTGCAAGTTATAGGGCAATAAGTAGATGTAGCACTTTGCTATTTCCAAACAATTTTTTTTCTCCAAATTAACGATTTTTACATTGTAACACTGATATATTTCAGGAATCCCTGAATAACCCTTCACATATATATATATATTTTTTTTAGTAGACAACCCAAAGTATTGATCTAGGCCCATTTTGGTATATTTAATGCCACCATTTCATCGCCAAATGCGATCAAATAAAAAAAATCGTTCACTTTTTCACAATTTTTAGGTTTCTCACTGAAGTTATTTACAAACAGCTTGTGCAATTATGGCACAAATGGTTGTAAATGCTTCTCTGGGATCCCCTTTGTTCAGAAATAGCAGACATATATGGCTTTGACATTGCTTTTTGGTAATTAGAAGGCCGCTAAATGCCGCTGCGCATCACACTTTTATTTTGTCCAGCAGTGAATGGGTAATTAGGTAGCTTGTAGGGTTAATTTTAGCTTTAGTGTAGAGATCAGCCTCCCATCTCACACATCCCACCCCCTGATCCCTCCCTGACCCCTCTCAAACAGCTCTCTTCCCTCCCCCACCTCACTGTTGTCACTGCCATCTTAAGAACTGGCAGAAAGTCTGCCAGTACTTAAGTAAAAGGATATATATATATATTCTGCAGTGTTGGATCCCCCTTAGCCCCCAACCTTCCTGATCCCCCCAAACAGCTCTCTAACCCTTCCCCCTCTACTTATTTGCCGCCATATTGGGTACTGGCAGCTGTCTGGCTGTACCCAGTTTGGTAAAAATGTGGCTTTTTTATATAAAAAAGTCAAATATTTCTGTAGTGTAGCTGCCCCCCTCATAACCCTACCCCTAGATCCCTTTCCCAACACTTTTTTTCCCCCTCTCCCTCCTTCCCTTACACGTATTATTGCACTGACTGCAGCTCCCACCCCTCACACGCGTACCAAGTCCCATCATCAACCTGGTTCTGGAACTCCACCAGCGATGGGTAGTCCACCCACCTCCCTCCTATCCCTCCCACGCCACCAACAATCGGCACCATCGCTGGCCGGTGCAGAAAGGGCCACAGAGTGGATCTCTCTGCATCGGTTGCTAAAAAAAAGGGTATTGCTGGATGCCTCAATATCGAGACAACACTGCAATACCCTGAAAGCAACTGGAAGCGATCACGATCACTTCAGCGCTTGAAACCCCTGGTTAACGACCATTTTTTGTAGGACGTGCCTGACACGTACTTGGTCATTAAGGGGTCAATCAACTTTCCAATATACTTCTATTATAAAATTTTCTTTGTTTTTATGTTATACTTTAATGAAAAGCAGAGATTTTAGCTCAGGAGTGTGCATGTGGCTGCAGCATTATAAGGCAGCAGTTTTGCAACAATGTTATACATTAGCAAGATCACTAGATGGCAGCACTATTTCCTGTCATGCAGTACTAATGTTATACATTAACAAGAGCACTAGATGGCAGCACTATTTCCTGTCATGCAGTACTAATGTTATACATTAGCAAGAGCACTAGGTGGCAGCACTATTTCCTGTTATGTAGTGCTCCAGAAATGTGCATGCTCCCTATCGAGATATCTCTTCAACACAGAAAAACACGAGAATGGCGCAAATGTGATATTAAAAGTAATATGGAAACTTTTTTATAATTGTATTCTCTATCTGAATCATGAAAGTAAAATTTGGGGTTTCATGTCCCTTTAAGTATTGACATTTTTCACTATAGATGGGGATACTGCAGGGAAGAGTAGCTTTTTAAAATTCCAAAATAAAGATAAAGGATCAGTTTATAAACAATTTAATACACAGGTAAAATGGATAATTGCCAACACTTTAAAAGAGAAGGATGTTTACAGTAAGAATGCGGAAGAATGTGCGATTTGGCTCTTTTCAGAGCTGGATTGATTCTTGTGCAAGATCACTACGTTAAGATCCGGATTCCCACAGATCTTACCGTGGTGATCTTGCACAAGAATCAATCCAGCTCCAAAAAAGAGCCAAATAGCGCATTCTTCCGCATTCAGGTCCTAACAAAGTATCGGAATGCTAGTACACTGTCCCTTCAAATTCGGTTAGAGTGAAGGGATATTTTTCTCTTGTAAGATGTATCGAGTCCATGGATTCATCCTTGTGGGATATTCTCCTTCCCTACAGGAAGTGGCAGAGAGAGCACCCACAGCAGAGCTGTCTATATAGCTCCCCCCTTAGCTCCACCCCCCAGTCATTATCTCTGCCTGCTTAACTGCTAGGAAGGGCAAAGAGCTATGTGGTGACTAAAATGTGAGTTTTTTACTTCTCAAGCAAAAGTTTATTATTTTAAATGGTACCGGTGTGTACTATTTACTCTCTGGCAGAAAAGGGATGAAGATTTCTGCAAGGAGGATGATGATCTTAGCACTTTGTAACTAAGATCCACTGCTGTTCTCACAAGGCCTGAAGAGTATTGGAAAACTTCAGTTGGGAGAACGGTTTGCAGGCTAAGCTGCATATGAGGTATGTTCAGTCTATATTTTTCTAGACAGACTGTGTTAATTCTAGAAAAGGCTGGCAATATCCCCATGAGGGAAGGGTAAGCTGTATTCAGATACTTTAATAGGAATTTCAGCTTGCTTGAAGGGCTCATTAGTTACTGGTGACACTGTTAGGAAAAAACGTTTTGTTTTTTTATGCATTTATAACGTTTTTTGAAGGGACTAAAGGAGTCATTGTGGCTTGGTTTTGAGTTTTGCAACTCACATGGTTAATTAAGAGACACACTGGTGTTTCTCTGATAGGCCTCAAAACATTGAGTGAGGTGGGAGGGGCCTATTTCTCCTACATTGGTGTATCCGGTCCACAGCTTCATCCTTACTTGTGGGATATTCTCAATCCCTACAGGAAGTGGCAAAGAGAGCACACAGCAGAGCTGTCCATATAGCTCCCCTCAGGCCCTGCCCCCCCAGTCATTCTCTTTGCCGCTCTAACTAGTAGTATTGAGTCCACGGATTCATCCTTGTGGGATATTCTCCTTCCCTACAGGAAGTGGCAGAGAGAGCACCCACAGCAGAGCTGTCTATATAGCTCCCCCCTTAGCTCCACCCCCAGTCATTATCTCTGCCTGCTTAACTGCTAGGAAGGGCAAAGAGCTATGTGGTGACTAAAATTTTTGTTTTTTACTTCTCAAGCAAAAGTTTATTATTTTAAATGGTACCGGTGTGTACTATTTACTCTCTGGCAGAAAAGGGATGAAGATTTCTGCAAGGAGGATGATGATCTTAGCACTTTGTAACTAAGATCCACTGCTGTTCTCACAAGGCCTGAAGAGTATTGGAAAACTTCAGTTGGGAGAACGGTTTGCAGGCTAAGCTGCATATGAGGTATGTTCAGTCTATATTTTTCTAGACAGACTGTGTTAATTCTAGAAAAGGCTCGCAATATCCCCATGAGGGAAGGGTAAGCTGTATTCAGATACTTTAATAGGAATTTCAGCTTGCTTGAAGGGCTCATTAGTTACTGGTGACACTGTTAGGAAAAAACGTTTTTTTTTTTTTATGCATTTATAATGTTTTTTGAAGGGACTAAAGGAGTCATTGTGGCTTGGTTTTGAGTTTTGCAACTCACATGGTTAATTAAGAGACACACTGGTGTTTCTCTGATAGGCCTCAAAACATCGAGTGAGGTGGGAGGGGCCTATTTCTCCTACATTGGTGTATCCGGTCCACGGCTTCATCCTTACTTGTGGGATATTCTCAATCCCTACAGGAAGTGGCAAAGAGAGCACACAGCAGAGCTGTCCATATAGCTCCCCTCAGGCTCCGCCCCCCCCAGTCATTCTCTTTGCCGCTCTAACTAGTAGCATCTCCACGGGGGTGGTAAAGAGTATGTGGTGTTAGTTGTAGTTTTTTATTTCTTCTATCAAGAGTTTGTTATTTTAAAATAGTGCCGGCTTGTACTATTTACTCTGCAGCAGAAAGTGATGAAGATTTCTGCTAAGAGGAATATGATTTTAGCACCAGTAACTAAAATCCATTGCTGTTCCCACGCAGGACTGTTGAATACCAGAGAACATCAGTTGGGGGGAACAGTTTGCAGGCTTAACTGCTTCAGGTATGATCAGTCATTTTTCTAACAAGACCATGTAATGCTAGAAGACTGTCAGAAATTCCCTCTGGGATAGGTAAGCCATTTTTCTTAGACTCTGTATAAAATGATGGCTTATATTAAGGGCTCTATGCTGGTTGACACTATTGTGGGCTTAATCGATTGCTTTTTAGCATGTTTTCACTATAAATAAGGTGTTTTTTCAGACTTTAAAACACTTTTGGGGTTTAATTTGCGCCTGGCACTTATTTGGACACCTAATCTAGTTAGAAAGGCCCCTCCACTCTGGAATGAAGAGGGAGGAGGCCTCATTTTCGCGCCTCAATTGCGCAGTTGTTTTGACTAGGCAGTTCATGCAGCTTCACGTGGGGAGTCCAGAGGCATCAGAAAAGACTTCAGAGAGGCTTATTTCCTACTTAAATAATCCCTAAGGAAGGTAAAGGCCACAGTAGAAGCTGTGGCATAGTACTGTAGTGTTTTTAACCGGTTAACTGCTGTTATTAGCTCCGGTTTGGGCATTAAGGGGTTAATTGGTCTGAAAATTTGTGTGCAATCTTTTAAAAGCATTAAGACACTGTGGTGAAAATTTCATTAAAATCGGATCTTTCTTTGATGTTTTTTTGATGTTTCAGTAATAAAGTGTGCACTTTTATTATTTAAAGACACAGTAACGTTTTTGTCAAAAATAATTTTTATTGCATTGAAGTTCTGTTTAAGTCTGTAAAACATGTCTGACCCTTCAGATAGCCTATGTTCTGTATGTTCAAAGGCCAAGGTGGTTCCCCCATTAAATTTATTTGTGAAGTGTGCCATAGCGTCCAAACAGCTTAAGGACCGTACAATCACGCTTAAAGATATAGCCCAAGATGATTCTTTAGCTGAAGGTAGTGAGGATAGCTCGCTATCCTCTCCTTCTGTGTCAACACCAGCTATGCCCGCGCAAGCGATGCCCAGTACATCTAGCGCACCAATTGCTATTACTATGCAACAGTTAGCGGCAGTAATAGATCATTCTCTCGCAGCATTTTTATCCAAACTGCCAGCTTTTCCTAGGAAGCGTGATTGCTCAGTTTTAAATACAGAAAATGAGCAAGCAGACGCAGAGGATAATTTATCTGTAGTGCCCTCACGTCAATCTGACTTGGCGGTGAGGGAGGTCCTGTCTGAGGGAGAAATTTCTGACACAGGAAAAGTTTCTCAGCAGGCAGAGCCTGATACCATAGCATTTAAATTTAAGCTAGAACACCTCCGCGCCCTACTTAAGGAGGTCCTAGCTACACTTGATGATTGTGACCCTTTGGTGGTCCCAGAAAAATTGTGTAAAATGGACAAATTCTTAGAGGTCCCAGTACACATTGATGCGTTTCCGATACCTAAGAGGGTGGCAGATATCGTGACTAAGGAGTGGGAGAAGCCAGGTGTACCTTTTGTTCCCCCTCCTATATTTAAGAAAATGTTCCCAATTGTTGACCCCAGAAGGGACGCGTGGCAGACGGTCCCTAAGGTAGAGAGGGCAGTTTCAACGCTAGCTAAGCGCACGACTATACCAATAGAAGACGGTTGCGCTTTCAAAGACCCTATGGATAAAAAATTAGAAGGTTTACTTAAGAAAATTTTTGTTCAACAGGGTTTCTTCTTCAACCAATTTCTTGCATTATTCCTGTAACCACTGCAGCGGCTTTTTGGTTTGAGGAACTAGAAAACTCGCTCCAGAAGGAGACTTCTTATGGTGAAGTCATGGACAGAATTCACGCCCTGAAGTTGGCTAATTCTTTCATTACAGATGCCGCTTTGCAGTTAGCTAAATTAGCGGCGAAAAATTCTGGTTTCGCAATCGTGGCGCGCAGAGCGCTTTGGTTAAAATCTTGGTCGGCGGATGTGTCGTCCAAAACAAAATTGCTTAATATTCCTTTCAAGGGTAAGACCCTATTCGGGCCAGAGTTGAAAGAAATTATTTCAGATATCACTGGGGGAAAGGGCCATGCCCTTCCACAGGATAGACCTTTCAAAGCTAAAAATAAGTCTAATTTTCGTTCCTTTCGCAATTTTAGGAACGGACCGGCTTGTACCTCTACAGCCACTAGGCAAGAGGGTAACGCACCCCAGCCCAAACCAGCATGGAAACCATTGCAAGGCTGGAACAAGGGTAAACAGGCCAAGAAGCCTGCTGCTGCTACCAAGACAGCATGAAGGGGTAGCCCCCGATCCGGGACCGGATCTAATAGGGGGCAGACTTTCTCTCTTTGCTCAGGCTTGGGCAAGAGATGTTCCGGACCCCTGGGCACTAGAAATTGTCTCTCAGGGGTATCTTCTAGAGTTCAAGGACCTTCCTCCAAGGGGAAGGTTCCACATGTCTCGCTTATCTTTAGACCAGATAAAGAGACAGGCATTCTTACATTGCGTAGAAGACCTTTTAAAAATGGGAGTGATACACCCAGTTCCAACAGCAGAACAAGGACTGGGATTTTACTCAAACCTGTTTCTAGTTCCCAAAAAGGAAGGAACTTTCAGGCCAATTCTGGACTTAAAAATCCTAAACAAATTCCTCAGAGTTCCATCATTCAAAATGGAAACCATTCGGACAATTTTACCAATGATCCAGGAGGATCAATATATGACTACCGTGGACTTAAAGGATTCGTACCTGCATATTCCTATCCACAAAGATCACCATCAGTTCCTGAGGTTTGCCTTTCTGGACAAGCATTACCAGTTTGTGGCGCTTCCCTTCGGATTGGCCACTGCTCCCAGAATTTTCACAAAGGTACTAGGGTCCCTTCTAGCGGTGCTAAGGCCAAGGGGCATTGCAGTAGCACCTTACCTAGACGACATTTTAATACAAGCGTCATCCTTTCACAAAGCAAAGGCTCATACGGACATTGTTCTAGCCTTTCTATGGTCTCACGGGTGGAAGGTGAACATAGAAAAAAGTTCTCTGTCCCCGTTCACAAGGGTTCCCTTCCTGGGAACAATAATAGACTCGGTAGAAATGAAGATCTTTCTGACAGAGGTCAGGAAGTTAAAACTTTTGAACACTTGTCGAGTTCTTCAATCCATTCCACAACCCTCCATAGCTCAGTGCATGGAGGTAATAAGACTAATGGTTGCGGCAATGGACGTGGTTCCCTTTGCTCGGATTCATTTAAGACCATTGCAACTGTGCATGCTCAGACAGCGGAATGGGGATTATGCACATTTGTCTCCCCAGATTCAAATGGACCAGAAAACCAGAGACTCACTCCTCTGGTGGTTGTCTCAGGATCACCTGTCTCAGGGAATCAGTTTCCGCAGACCGGAGTGGATCATTGTCACGACCGAAGCCAGCCTCTTAGGCTGGGGCGCGGTCTGGGAGTCCCTGAAGGCTCAGGGCCTATGGTCTCGGGAAGAATCTCTTCTCCCGATAAACATTTTGGAATTGAGAGCGATATTCAATGCGATCCAGGCATGGCCTCAACTAGCGGAGGCCAAATTCATCAGATTTCAGTCGGACAACATGACGACTGTAGCGTACATCAATCATCAGGGGGGAACAAAGAGTTCCCTGGCGATGAGGGAGGTATCCAAGATCATCAAATGGGCAGAGGATCACTCCTGCCATCTATCAGCAATTCACATCCCAGGAGTGGACAACTGGGAAGCGGATTATCTGAGTCGTCAGACTTTCCATCCGGGGGAGTGGGAACTTCACCCGGAGGTTTTTACCCAGTTAACTCAACTATGGGGCATTCCAGATCTGGATCTGATGGCGTCACGTCAGAACTCCAAAGTTCCACGTTACGGGTCGAGGTCCAGGGATCCCAAGGCGACATTGGTAGATGCCTTAGTAGCGCCTTGGTCGTTCAATCTAGCTTATGTCTTTCCACCGTTTCCCCTTCTCCCCGGCTAGTAGCCAGGATCAAACAGGAGAAGGCTTGGGTAATTCTGATAGCTCCTGCGTGGCCACGCAGGACTTGGTATGCAGACCTGGTGAATATGTCATCGGTTCCACCATGGAAGCTACCTTTGAGGCAGGACCTTCTAATTCAAGGTCCATTCAAACATCCAAACCTAGTTTCTCTGCAACTGACTGCTTGGAGATTGAACGCTTGATTCTAGCTAAGCGTGGGTTTTCGGAATCAGTTATAGATACTCTGATCTAGGCTAGAAAGCCTGTAACCAGGAAAATTTACCATAAGATTTTGCGGAAATATCTTTGCTGGTGCGAATCCAAGGGTTACTCATGGAGTAAGATTAGGATTCCAAGGATACTATCTTTTCTCCAAGAAGGATTGGAGAAAGGTCTGTCAGCTAGTTCCTTAAAAGGACAGATATCTGCTCTGTCTGTTTTGTTACACAAGCGTCTGGCAGCCATGCCAGATATTCAGGCGTTTGTACAGGCTTTAGTCAGAATCAAGCCTGTCTACAGACCTGTGGCTCCTCCATAGAGTCTAAATTTAGTTATTTCAGTTCTTCAAGGGGTTCCGTTTGAACCTCTACATTCCATAGATATTAAGTTACTATCTTGGAAAGTTTTGTTTTTAGTAGCTATTTCTTCTGCTAGAAGAGTTTCTGAATTGTCTGCTTTGCAGTGTAATTCACCCTATCTGGTGTTTCATACAGATAAGGTCGTTTTACGTACCAAACCTGGTTTTCTTCCAAAAGTGGTTTCCAATAAGAACATTAACCAGGAAATAGTTGTTCCTTCTCTGTGTCCTAATCCAGTTTCTAACAAGGAACGTCTGTTACACAATCTTGATGTGGTTCATGCTTTAAAGTTTTATCTAAAAGCAACTAAAGACTTCAGACAAACATCGTCCTTGTTTGTCGTCTATTCTGGCAAGAGGAGATGTCAAAAGGCGACTGCGACCTCTCTGTCTTTCTGGCTGAAAAGCATCATCCGGTTGGCTTATGAGACTGCTGGAAGGCAGCCTCCTGAACGAATTGCAGCTCACTCTACTAGAGCTGTGGCTTCCACATGGGCTTTCAAGAATGAGGATTCTGTTGAACAGATCTGTAAGGCAGCGACTTGGTCTTCACTGCATACTTTTGCCAAATTTTACAAATTCAATACTTTTGCTTCTTCGGAGGCTATTTTTGGGAGAAAGGTTTTACAAGCAGTGGTGCCTTCCGTTTAGGTTACCTGACTTGTTCCCTCCCTTCATCCGTGTCCTAAAGCTTTGGTATTGGTTCCCACAAGTAAGGATGAAGCCGTGGACCGGATACACCAATGTAGGAGAAAACAGAATTTATGTTTACCTGATAAATTTCTTTCTCCTACGGTGTATCCAGTCCACGGCCCACCCTGGCATTTTAGTCAGGTTTAAATTTATTTTTGTAAACTACAGTCACCATTGCACCCTATGGTTCTCCTTTTTCTCCTAACAGTCGGTCGAATGACTGGGGGGGCAGAGCCTGAGGGGAGCTATATGGACAGCTCTGCTGTGTGCTCTCTTTGCCACTTCCTGTAGGGATTGAGAATATCCCACAAGTAAGGATGAAGCCGTGGTCCGGATACACCGTAGGAGAAAGAAATTTATCAGGTAAACATAAATTCTGTTTTTCACGCCTCAGTTGCGCAGTTTCCTTTCTTCTGAGACATATCACTGCTTCTCCTGTCGTTTCTGCTGTGTTTGAGGGTTGTTAAAGAAGTTTTTTCCCCCACAAATCGTTCTGAAGGGCAGGTAGGAGCCACAGCAGATCTGTGGCAAGGTTCTGAAAGTCTTTTTTTTTTACTGGGTTTAACGTTTTTTCAATCCGTTTTTGCCATTAAGGGGTTAATTGTTTATTTGCATAGCTGTGCAAAGTTACTAAGCCTTTATAATGCTACTGTAAAAATTTCGTTAAGTTTACTGCTTTTTTACACTGTTTTGCAGAACTGGTCCAGCTTTTTTTCTCTTAAAGGCACAGTACCGTTTTATTTCTAAGTGTTTTTTACTTTGATTACAGTGTTTTCCAAGCTTGCTTGTTACATTACTAGCCTGTTTAACATGTCTGACACCAAGGAAAATCCTTGTTTAATATGTTTGGAAGCCATTATGGAACCCCCTCTTAGAATGTGTCCCAATTGTACTGATATGTCTATAAACTATAAAGAACATATATTAGCACTTAAAAATAGAGCAATAGATGATTCTCAGTCAGAAGTAAATGAGGGTTTGCCATCTAGCTCTCCCCAAGTGTCACAACCAGTAACGCCCGCACAAGTGATGCCACGTACCTCTAGTGCGTCAAATTCTTTTACTTTACAAGACATGGCCACAGTTATGAATACAACCCTCACAGAGGTTTTATCTAAACTGCCTGGTTTACAAGGAAAGCGGGACAGCTCTGGGTTTAGAAAAAATGCTGAGCCGTCTGACGCTTTAGTAGCCGTATCTGATATGCCCTCACAATGCTCTGAAGTAGGGGTGAGGGATTTGTTATCTGAGGGAGAAATTTCTGATTCAGGAAAGACCCTTCCTCAGACAGATTCTGATATGACGGCCTTTAAATTTAAGCTTGAACACCCCCGCTTATTGCTCAGGGAGGTATTAGCGACTCTAGATGATTGTGACCCTATAGGGGTTCCAGAGAAATTGTGTAAAATGGATAAATACTTAGAGGTTCCTGTTTACACTGATGTTTTTCCGGTCCCTAAGAGGATTGTGAATATTATTACTAAGGAGTGGGATAGACCAGGTATTCCATTCTCTCCCCCTCCTGTTTTTAAGAAAATGTTTCCCATATCTGACACCATGCGGGACTCGTGGCAGACAGTCCCTAAGGTGGAGGGAGCTATTTCTACTCTGTCTAAGCGTACAACTATACCTATTGAAGACAGTTGTGCTTTCAAAGATCCTATGGATAAAAAATTAGAGGGTCTCCTGAAGAAAATTTTTGTTCATCAGGGTTTTTCTCTTCAACCTATTGCGTGCATTGTTCCTGTAACTACTGCAGCTGCTTTCTGGTTTGAGGCTCTAGAAGAGGCTCTTCAGATGGAGACTCCATTAGAGGAGATTATAGACAGAATCAACGCCCTTAAGTTGGCTAATTCTTTTATTACAGATGCCGCTTTTCAACTGGCTAAATTAGCGGCAAATAATTCAGGTTTTGCCATTTTAGCACGCAGGGCGTTATGGCTTAAGTCCTGGTCTGCTGATGTGTCATCTAAATCTAAACTTTTGAACATCCCTTTCAAAGGAAAGACCCTATTCGGGCCTGAACTGAAAGAAATTATTTCAGATGTCACTGGAGGGAAAGGTCATGCCCTTCCTGAGGATAGATCAAATAAGATGAAGATCAAACAAAATAATTTTCGTTCCTTTCGGAACTTCAAGAGTGGTTCCGTTTCAGCTTCCTCTGCTGCAAAGCAAGAGGGGAATTTAGCCCAATCCAAGTCAGTCTGAAGACCTAACCAGGCTTGGAACAAGGGTAAACAGGCCAAGAAGCCTGCAGCTGCCTCTAAGACAGCATGAAGGGGTAGCCCCCAATCCGGGACCGGATCTAGTAGGGGGCAGACTCTCTCTCTTCGCTCAGGCTTGGGCAAGAGATGTTCACGATCCCTGGGCTTTAGAAATTGTGTCCCAGGAATATCTTCTGGAATTCAAAGACTCCCTTCCACGGGGGAGATTTCATATTTCTCTATTGTCTGTAAACCAGACAAAGAGAGAGGCATTCTTACGCTGTGTAGAAGATCTGCTTACCATAGGGGTGATCCGCCCAGTCCCAAAAGAGGAACAGAGACTAGGGTTCTACTCAAACCTGTTTGTGGTTCCCAAAAAAGAGGGAACTTTCAGACCAATCTTGGATCTCAAAATTCTGAACAAGTTCTTCAGGGTTCCATCATTCAAGATGGAGACCATTCAGACTATTCTGCCTCTGATCCAGGAAGGTCAATATATGACTACCGTGGACTTAAAGGATGCGTATCTACACATCCCTATTCACAGAAATCATCATCAATTTCTCAGATTTGCCTTTCTGGACAGGCCTTATCAGTTTGTGGCTCTTCCCTTCGGGTTAGCCACGGCTCCAAGAATTTTCACAAAGGTGCTAGGGTCCCTTCTGGCAGTTCTACGACCTCGTGGCATAGCAGTGACGCCTTATCTAGACGGCATCTTAATTCAGGCGTCGACTTTTCAGCTAGCCAATTCCCACACGGACATTGTGTTGGCTTTTTTGAGATCTCACGGGTGGAAGGTGAACATAAAAAAGAGTTCTCTCTTCCCTCTCACAAGAGTTTCCTTTCTGGGAACTCTGATAGTTTCAGTAGAAATGACAATATTTCTGACGGAAGTTAGAAAATCAAAACTCTTAACCACTTGCCGAACTCTTCATTCCATTCCTCGGCCATCTGTGGCTCAGTGTATGGAGGTAATCGGACTCATGGTAGCGGCAATGGACATAGTTCCTTTTGCCCGCCTACACCTAAGACCAATGCAACTATGCATGCTCAAACAGTGGAATGGGGATTATGCAGATTTATCTCCTCAACTGCATCTGGACCAGGAGACCAGAGATTCTCTTCTCTGGTGGTTGTCTCAGGACCACCTGTCTCAGGGAATGTACTTCCACAGGCCAGAGTGGCTCATTGTAACGACAGATGCCAGCCTGCTAGGCTGGGGTGCAGTCTGGATCTCCCTGAAAGCACAGG
Source organism: Bombina bombina (assembly GCF_027579735.1). NCBI lineage: Eukaryota > Metazoa > Chordata > Amphibia > Anura > Bombinatoridae > Bombina > Bombina bombina. The sequence goes on along the minus strand of NC_069509.1, from coordinate 135,245,382 downwards.
GCTTATGGTCTCGGGAGGAATCTCTTCTTCCGATAAACATCCTAGAACTGAGAGCTATATTCAAGGCGCTTCAGGCGTGGCCTCAGCTTGATGCAGCCAAATTCATCAAGTTTTAGTCGGACAACATCACGACTGTAGCTTATATCAATCATCAAGGAGGAACAAGGAGTTCTCTAGCGATGATGGAGGTAACCAAAATAATCCGATGGGCAGAGGATCACTCTCGCCATCTCTCAGCAATCCACATTCCAGGAGTAGAGAACTGGGAGGCGGATTTTCTAAGTCGTCAGACTTTTCATCCGGGGGAGTGGGAACTCCATCCGGAGGTATTTGCTCAGCTGATTCAGCTATGGGGCACACCAGAATTGGATCTGATGGCGTCGCGTCAGAATGCCAAACTTCCACGTTACGGGTCCAGGTCCCGGGATCCCAAGGCGGTACTGATAGATGCTCTAGCAGTACCTTGGTCCTTCAATCTGGCCTACGTATTTCCACCGCTTCCTCTCCTTCCACGTCTGGTTGCCAGAATCAAGCAGGAGAGAGCTTTGGTGATTCTAATAGCACCTGCGTGACCAAGCAGGACTTGGTATGCAGACCTAGTGGGCATGTTCTTGGTTCCACCGTGGACCCTGCCAATGAGGCGGGACCTTCTAATCCAAGGTCCGTTCTCACATCCCAATCTAGTTTTTCTGCGTCTGACTGCTTGGAGATTGAACGCCTAGATCTATCAAAGCGTGGGTTCTCTGAGTCGGTCATTGATACCCTGATTCAGGCTAGAAAGCCTGTCACCAGGAAGATCTATCATAAGATTTGGCGCAAATCTTTATTGGTGTGAATCCAAAGGTTACTCGTGGAGTAAGATTAGGATTCCTAGAATATTGTCTTTTCTCCAAGAGGGTTTGGAGAAGGGATTATCAGCTAGTTCTCTAAAAGGACAAATATCTGCTTTGTCTATTCTACTACACAAACGTCTGGCAGATGTCCCAGACGTTCAAACTTTTAGTCAGGCTTTGGTCAGAATTAAGCCTGTATTTAAGCCTGCTGCTCCGCCTTGGAGCCTAAACTTAGTCCTTAGAGTTCTTCAAGGGGTTCCGTTTGAACCTATGCATTCCATAGATATTAAATTTCTATCTTGGAAAGTTTTGTTCTTAGTTGCTATCTCTTCGGCTCGAAGAGTTTCTGAGCTATCTGCTTTACAGTGTGATTCCCCTTATCTTAATTTTATAATTTTTTATTGGTAATCCAGTTTGGGGTACAGAAAAAAGAATGAGGTTTAAAGCAATGATTACATAATAGGGGATACACTACAGTCAAGCTTTTAAAGAGAAGAAAAAAAAGAAAAACAATAAGGAACAAAATGCAAGACCTTATTTCAGGTCTCCTTGTAAATATATCGATATTCCAAAATAAACTCTCCCCTAAAACAAAGCAAAAGTATTTGGGTCAGGATGAATCTGTCACTAATTCTAACAAGCCAAAACCTTATACCCTAAAATAGAACTTGGACTCATCTTGTTAACTCCTTGCTGGAACCAAAAAAGGTTTTTTATATTTTCTAGACAAACAGCTGTGATCATACTAGGTTTCACAAATAGACAGAGTAGGTCACAGCTACATAGGGAAGGACCAAAAAGATCCTACGAAAGTGACTTTAACACAGACAATTAACAAACAAACAAACAAAAAAAAAAAAAAAAAAAAAAAAAAAAAGGGGGGAAAGATTAGATAAAAGGGAAGGGAGGGGAGGGTAAGCTACTTCAGATTCCCGGGGAGGTCGAGAGATAAGATATATTTAAAGTTTACCATATCCCCAGTAGAACAAGTTCACTGTCTTTGAAAGGATAGATTATATACTCAATCTCACTGGGAGGGAGTGCCTTAATGAATTGTGACCATTTGGAAAAGAAATTCTTTATGTCTTGATCTTTTTGCAAGTTAGTGTCGAGTTGTTCAATGATACATTGCTTCTTTAGGCAATTTTTAACTTCAACTAAACTTGGGACGGCTTGATTCCCCTTATCTTATTTTCCATTCAGATAAGGTGGTTTTGCGTACCAAACCTGATTTTCTTCTTAAGGTTGTTTCTAATAAGAATATCAATCAAGAGATTGTTGTTCCTTCTCTGTGTCCTAATTCTTCATCAAAGAAGGAACGTCTGTTGCACAATCTTGATGTGGTTTGTGCTTTAAAGTTCTACTTACAAGCAACCAAAGATTTCCGTCAAACATTTTCATTGTTTGTTGTTTATTCTGGTAAGCGGAGAGGCCAAAAGGCTACGGCTACCTCTCTTTCCTTTTGGCTGAAAAGCATCATCCGTTTGGCCTATGAGACTGCTGGCCAGCAGCCTCCTGAAAGAATTACTGCTCATTCTACTAGAGCTGTGGCTTCCACATGGGCTTTTAAAAATGAGGCTTCTGTTGAACAGATTTGTAAGGTGGCGACTTGGTCTTCGCTTCATATTTTTTTCCAAATTTTACGAATTTGATACTTTTGCTTCTTCGGAGGCTATTTTTGGGAGAAAGATTCTACAAGCAGTGGTGCCTTCTGTTTTAGGTCCCTGTCTTGTCCCTCCCTTCATCCGTGTCCTAAAGCTTTGGTATTGGTATCCCACAAGTATGGATGAATCCGTGGACTCGATACATCTTACAAGAGAAAACATAATTTATGCTTACCTGATAAATTTATTTCTCTTGTGATGTATCGAGTCCACGGCCCGCCCTGTTTATTACGACAGGCATATATATTTTTATTTTTAAACTTTCAATCACCACTGCACCCTATGGTTTCTCCTTTTTCTTCCTAGCCTTCGATCGAATGACTGGGGGCTGGAGCTAAGGGGGGAGCTGTATAGACAGCTCTGCTGTGGGTGCTCTCTCTGCCACTTCCTGTAGGGAAGGAGAATATCCCATAAGTATGGATGAATCCGTGGACTTGATAAATCACAAGAGAAAGAAATTTATCAGGTAAGCATAAATTATGTTTTAACTATATGTAGTAAAATATTTTTTTATGATTTATTTTGTACCCCTTTCATGTCATTTAAAGGACAGTGAAACCCCAAATTTTTAAGCAACTTTCCAACTTCTATTATTAAATGTTCTTAATTGTTTTTGGCATCTTTTGTTAAAGCAGCAGCTATGCACTACTGGGAGCTAGCTGAACACATCTGGGAAATCAATGACAAAAGTAAGTTGGGTCCAACCATCAATCAGCAGCTAGCTCTCAGTAATGCACTGCTGCTCCTGAGCCTTTTTTGTATGCTCTTCATCTAAGGATAACAAGAGAATGAAGCAAATTAGATAATAGAAGTAAATTGGAAAGTTGTATAGTGATAAAATGACTTGCTCAAATTTGTTAGAGCTTGTAGTTTTATCACTAGCAACACTGCATGTTTTTTATTTAACCCCCACATATCTGCATATTATTTTGAAGATAACCCATTGCTTTTAATAAATAAATTGGTTTAGGATTCATTTAGTGTTTTTTGTTCATTCAAGAGCAAATAAGTTTTGGTAACGTTTCCAGAAAGCAGGCCAGTGTAAACCAGTGAATGTAAACTGTCACCATCGCCTAGAATGGCAAAGCCTCTGCAGTGAAGCAGATGCACCAAAGAATAAGATATTTCTCCACATATACATACTTGTATTATAACATCTTGTAGTAAGTTACCGACCTCTCTTTTGTTAACTAATCTGGACTAGATCAGTATCCTAAATAGTGAATATAGGTCATTGTTGGACAGCAGCCTCTTAAAGGGATAATAAACCCAATTTCTTCTGTTATGTGTGATCAGTCCACGGGTCATCATTACTTCTGGGATATTAGCTGCTCCCCTACAGGAAGTGCAAGAGGATTCACCCAGCAGAGTTGCTATATAGCTCCTCCCCTCTACGTCACCTCCAGTCATTCTCTTGCACCCAAAGACTAGATAGGAGGTGTGAGAGGACTATGGTGATTATACTTAGTTTTTAGAACTTCAATCAAAAGTTTGTTATTTTACAATAGCACCGGAGCGTGTTATTACCTCTCTGGCAGAGTTTGAAGAAGAATCTACCAGAGTTTTTCTTATGATTTTAACCGGAGTAGTTAAGATCATATTGCTGTTTCTCGGCCATCTGAGGGAGGTAAAAGCTTCAGATCAGGGGACAGCGGGCAGTTGAATCTGCATTGAGGTATGTCGCAGTTGTTATTTTCTGAATGGAATTGATGAAAAAATCCTGCCATACCGTTATAATGAACATGTATGTATACTCTACACTTTAGTATTCTGGGGATGGTATTTCACCGGAATTACTCGGTAAAAGTACATTAAACCTTTTATTAGGTATTTTTCATGTTAAACGTTTTTGCTGGAATGTAGAATCGTTTGCATTAATGAGGTACTGAGTGAATAAGTATTTGGGCATTATTTTCCACTTGGCAGTTTGCTTGTGTTAATTATGACAGTTTCGTTTCTCTCTCACTGCTGTGTGTGAGAGGGAGGGGCCGTTTTTGGCGCTCTTTGCTACGCATCAAAAATTTCCAGTCAGTTTTTCTGCATGATCCGGTTCATCTCTAACAGAACTCAGGGGTCTTCAAACTTCTTTGAAAGGAGGTAGATTCTCTCAGCAGAGCTGTGAGACTTATATAGTGACTGTGATTTTAAACGTTGTTTAAAATTTAATTAGTGTTATTTTACTAATGGGAACAAACCTTTGCTAAAAAGTTGTGTTGTTTGTTAAGAGTGATGCTATAACTGTTTTTCAGTTCATTATTTCAACTGTCATTTAATCGTTTAGTGCTTCTTGAGGCACAGTACGTTTTTATTAAATAAAATTGTAACCGAGTTGCATGTTTATTGCTAGTGTGTTAAACATGTCTGATTCAGAGGAAGATACCTGTGTCATTTGTTCCAAGGCCAAGGTGGAGCCCAATAGAAATTTATGTACTAACTGTATTGATGCTACCTTAAATAAAAGCCAATCTGTACAAATTGAACAAATTTCACCAAACAGCGAGGGGAGAGTTATGCCGACTAACTCGCCTCACGTGTCAGTACCTGCATCTCCCGCCCGGGAGGTGCGTGATATTATGGCGCCTAGTACATCTGGGCAGCCATTACAGATAACATTACAAGATATGGCTACTGTTATGACTGAAGTTTTGGCTAAATTACCAGAACTAAGAGGCAAGCGTGATCACTCTGGGGTGAGAACAGAGTGCGCTGATAATTCTAGGGCCATGTCTGATACTGCGTCACAGCTTGCAGAGCATGAGGACGGAGAGCTTCATTCTGTAGGTGACGGTTCTGATCCAAACAGATTGGATTCAGATATTTCAAATTTTAAATTTAAATTGGAAAACCTCCGTGTATTACTAGGGGAGGTTTTAGCAGCTCTCAACGATTGTAACGCTGTTGCAATACCAGAGAAAATGTGTAGGTTGGATAAATACTTTGCGGTACCGGCGAGTACTGACGTTTTTCCTATACCTAAGAGATTAACTGAAATTGTTACTAAGGAGTGGGATAGACCCGGTGTGCCGTTCTCACCCCCTCCAATATTTAGAAAGATGTTTCCAATAGACGCCACCACACGGGACTTATGGCAAACGGTCCCTAAGGTGGAGGGAGCAGTTTCTACTTTAGCTAAGCGCACCACTATCCCGGTGGAGGATAGCTGTGCTTTTTCAGATCCTATGGATAAAAAATTAGAGGGTTACCTTAAGAAAATGTTTATTCAACAAGGTTTTATATTACAACCCCTTGCATGCATCGCGCCGATCACGGCTGCGGCAGCATTTTGGATTGAGTCTCTGGAAGAGAACCTTAGTTCAGCTACGCTGGACGACATTACGGACAGGCTTAGAGTCCTTAAACTAGCTAATTCATTCATTTCGGAGGCCGTAGTACATTTAACCAAACTTACGGCTAAGAATTCAGGATTCGCCATTCAGGCACGCAGAGCGCTGTGGCTAAAATCCTGGTCGGCTGATGTAACTTCTAAGTCCAAATTACTTAGTATACCTTTCAAGGGGCAAACTTTATTTGGGCCCGGTTTGAAAGAAATTATTGCTGACATTACAGGAGGTAAGGGCCACGCCCTACCTCAAGACAAAGCCAAAGCTAAGGCTAGACAGTCTAATTTTCGTCCCTTTCGGAATTTCAAAGCAGGAGCAGCGCCAACTTCCACTGCACCAAAACAGGGAGGAGCTGTTGCTCGTTACAGACAAGGCTGGAAGCCTAATCAGTCCTGGAACAAGGGCAAGCAGGCCAGTAAACCTGCTGCTGTCCCAAAGACAGCATGAACCGAGGGCCCCCGATCCGGGACCGGATCTAGTGGGGGGCAGACTCTCTCTCTTCGCCCAGGCTTGGGCAAGAGATGTCCAGGATCCCTGGGCGCTAGAGATCATATCTCAGGGATACCTTCTAGACTTCAAATCCTCTCCCCCAAGAGGGAGATTTCATCTGTCAAGGTTGTCAACAAACCAAATAAAGAAAGACGCGTTTCTACGCTGTGTACAAGATCTATTATTAATGGGAGTGATCCATCCGGTTCCGCGGTCGGAACAAGGACAAGGGTTTTACTCAAACCTATTTGTGGTTCCCAAAAAAGAGGGAACTTTCAGGCCAATCTTGGATTTAAAGATCCTAAACAAATTCCTAAGAGTTCCATCGTTCAAAATGGAAACTATTCGGACAATCTTACCCATGATCCAAGAGGGTCAGTACATGACCACAGTGGATTTAAAGGATGCTTACCTTCACATACCGATTCACAAAGATCATTTCCGGTATCTAAGGTTTGCCTTCTTAAACAGGCATTACCAGTTTGTAGCCCTTCCATTCGGATTGGCTACGGCTCCAAGAATCTTTACAAAGGTTCTGGGTGCCCTTCTGGCGGTACTAAGACCGCGAGGAATTTCGGTAGCTCCGTACCTAGACGACATTCTGATACAAGCTTCAAGCTTTCAAACTGCCAAGTCTCATACAGAGTTAGTTCTGGCATTTCTAAGGTCGCACGGATGGAAAGTGAACGAAAAGAAGAGTTCTCTCTTTCCTCTCACAAGAGTTCCATTCTTGGGGACTCTTATAGATTCTGTAGAAATGAAGATTTATCTGACAGAAGACAGATTAACAAAGCTTCTAAATGCATGCCGTGTCCTTCATTCCATTCAACTCCCGTCAGTAGCTCAATGCATGGAGGTGATCGGCTTAATGGTAGCTGCAATGGACATAGTTCCCTTTGCACGCCTACATCTCAGACCGCTGCAATTGTGCATGCTGAGTCAGTGGAATGGGGATTACTCAGATTTGTCCCCCACTCTGAATCTGGATCAAGAGACCAGAAACTCTCTTCTATGGTGGTTTTCTCGGCCACATCTGTCCAGGGGGATGCCGTTCAGCAGGCCGGACTGGACAATTGTAACAACAGACGCCAGCCTTCTAGGTTGGGGCGCTGTCTGGAATTCTCTGAAGGCTCAGGGACAATGGAGTCAGGAGGAAAGTCTCCTGCCAATAAACATTCTGGAATTGAGAGCAGTTCTCAATGCCCTTCTAGCTTGGCCCCAGTTAAAGACTCGGGGGTTCATCAGGTTTCAGTCGGACAACATCACGACTGTAGCTTACATCAACCATCAAGGAGGGACAAGAAGCTCCCTAGCAATGATAGAAGTATCAAAAATAATTCGCTGGGCAGAGTCTCACTCTTGCCATCTGTCAGCAATCCACATCCCGGGAGTGGAGAACTGGGAGTCGGATTTCTTGAGTCGCCAGACTCTTCATCCGGGGGAGTGGGAACTTCATCCGGAGGTCTTTGCCCAAATACTTCAACGTTGGGGCAAACCAGAGATAGATCTCATGGCGTCTCGCCAGAACGCCAAACTTCCTCGCTACGGATCCAGATCCAGGGATCCGGGAGCGGTTCTGATAGATGCTTTGACAGCACCTTGGAACTTCAGGATGGCTTATGTGTTTCCACCCTTCCCGCTGCTTCCTCGTTTGATTGCCAAAATCAAACAGGAGAAAGCATCAGTGATTCTAATAGCGCCTGCATGGCCGCGCAGGACTTGGTATGCAGATCTAGTGGACATGTCATCCTGTCCGCCTTGGTCTCTACCTCTAAGACAGGACCTTCTGATTCAGGGTCCATTCAAACATCAAAGTCTAACTTCTCTGAAGCTGACTGCTTGGAAATTGAACGCTTGATTTTATCAAAACGTGGTTTTTCTGAGTCGGTTATTGATACCCTGATACAGGCTAGGAAGCCTGTTACCAGAAAGATTTACCATAAAATATGGCGTAAATACCTATACTGGTGTGAATCCAAAGATTACTCCTGGAGTAAGGTTAGGATTCCAAGGATATTGTCTTTTCTACAAGAAGGTTTAGAAAAGGGTTTATCGGCTAGCTCATTAAAGGGACAGATTTCAGCTCTGTCCATCTTGTTTCACAGGCGTCTGTCAGAAAATTCAGACATCCAAGCCTTTTGTCAGGCTTTAACTAGGATCAAGCCTGTGTTTAAAACTGTTGCTCCGCCATGGAGTTTAAACTTAGTTCTTAACGTTTTACAGGGTGTTCCGTTTGAACCCCTTCATTCCATTGATATAAAATTGTTATCTTGGAAAGTTCTATTTTTAATGGCTATTTCCTCGGCTCGAAGAGTCTCTGAGTTATCAGCCCTACATTGTGATTCTCCTTATCTGATCTTTCACTCAGACAAGGTAGTTCTGCGTACTAAACCTGGGTTCTTACCTAAGGTAGTCACTAACAGGAATATCAATCAAGAGATTGTTGTTCCATCCTTGTGTCCAAATCCTTCTTCAAAGAAGGAACGTCTTCTACACAATCTGGATGTAGTTCGTGCCCTCAAGTTCTACTTGCAGGCAACTAAAGATTTTCGCCAAACTTCTTCCCTGTTTGTCGTTTACTCTGGACAGAGGAGAGGTCAAAAAGCTTCGGCTACCTCTCTCTCTTTTTGGCTTCGTAGCTTAATACGTTTAGCCTATGAGACTGCTGGACAGCAGCCTCCTGAAAGAATTACAGCTCATTCCACTAGAGCTGTGGCTTCCACTTGGGCCTTTAAGAATGAGGCCTCTGTTGAACAGATTTGCAAGGCTGCAACTTGGTCTTCGCTTCATACTTTTTCCAAATTTTACAAATTTGACACTTTTGCTTCTTCGGAGGCTATTTTTGGGAGAAAGGTTCTTCAGGCAGTGGTTCCTTCTGTATAATGAGCCTGCCTATCCCTCCCGTCATCCGTGTACTTTTGCTTTGGTATTGGTATCCCAGAAGTAATGATGACCCGTGGACTGATCACACATAACAGAAGAAAACATAATTTAAGCTTACCTGATAAATTCCTTTCTTCTGTTGTGTGATCAGTCCACGGCCCGCCCTGTTTTTAAGGCAGGTGCATATTTTTTAAATTATAATTCAGTCACCACTACACCCTTGGTTTCTCCTTTCTCGTTGGTCTTTGGTCGAATGACTGGAGGTGACGTAGAGGGGAGGAGCTATATAGCAACTCTGCTGGGTGAATCCTCTTGCACTTCCTGTAGGGGAGCAGCTAATATCCCAGAAGTAATGATGACCCGTGGACTGATCACACAACAGAAGAAAGGAATTTATCAGGTAAGCATAAATTATGTTTTTTTTTATTTCATGATTCAGATAGAGCATGCAATTTTAAGTAACTTTCTAATTGACTCCTATTATTAATTTTTATTCATTCTCTTCCTATCTTTATTTGAAAAAGCGGAAATCTAAGATAAGGAACCGGTTCATTAATAGTTCAGCACTCTTGATAGCGCTTTCTGGTTGTTGGCTACATTTAGCCACCAATCAGCAAGCGCAACCGGGTGCTGAACCAAAAATGGGCCGGCTACTAAGCTTACAATCTTGGTTTTCAAATAAAGATACCAAGCGAACAAAGACAAATTGATAATAGGAGTAAATTAGAAAGTTGCTTAAAATTGCATGCTCTGTCTGAATCATGAATTGTTTAAAAACTGCTGGCAAGTATTTTAAAAATGTTTTAAAAAATAAGCAAAATTAGTTACATAGCCATGTTGTCTGGAGTAGTCTGATCCACCCCCCCCATCAGTGTTTAGCATCGAAAAGACAATCGTATTTCAACTGAGTTCACAGCAGCTTATTTGCTTCTAGGCCGGCTCCAGCAGATAATGAGTGTTAAAGTCTTGCATTTTACCAAATCAAAGGTAGATATAGATGCAGCCATGAAAGGAATTGTGTGGGGGGGAGTTAGAGCTTTACAATTCGGAAACTTTAAACGGTTAATGGCGAGGCACTGCAGTATAAATTTGCAGGTAAAGTAGTTAAAGTACATATTATTATATTTTGTCTCTATCCCAACTTGTTTTACTGTGTAGTGTATTTTATTTAAAAATAAAGATAGCAGCATCTTTATTTAAAAATAAAATAAAAAAATAACTCCACTAGGCCGTATTTTGGGGCTAAAGTTGGCAGGGAGTGGCGTGTTAGAAAAAAACAGCACTGAAAAGTGCCTTTACATTGCAGTCTATGGGAACTGTGTGTTCCCAGTAAATATATATGTATATAATAATATACATATATATTTAAATTTGCTGCCATTGTTGGGCTTCTTGAAAGCAGAGAATAATATGTATTTTTTTTCAATTATATAAGTTGTTTAAATATTGAAAAAAATAAGTTTATAATATTAGAGTCCATAAAGTATTTTTCTTCTGAGATCAATTAAGGACAGTTGAGTCACTACAGTGTGTAAACAATGGCAATGTAGATCATAGCAGTGTTAAGTATATTGTCTGCATTTTTAAATCTATCAATTTAAAGCTCATAATATACTGAATAAAATTTCAGTAAAAGGGAACAAAATAAATACTGTATATCCTCTGATCCTTTGTCTCTCTCAGTAGGAGTACAGCGACGCTCTGCATTTGGTCCCTTGCTTTTTTCTCTCTATTCATCTTCTCTTGGAAAACTTCTATCTGACCTTTTTCTTTCAGGTTGGGACTCTATTCTCAACACCTCACCCCAAGTTCGCTATCTTGGGGTCACACTTGACTCTGAACTCATATTCATTTAAAATATACAAGTGCTCACCAACTCCTGCCGTGCACATCTATGCAACATTTCTAGAATTCAACCTTCCTTACTCAAGAAACTTCAAACTAAATAATTCCCTCATTTTGTCACGCATTGACTATTACAATCTACTTCTAAATGGCCTTCCCAAACACTGCCTCTCCCCCCTCTAATCAATAATGAATGCTTCTGTTAGACTCATTCACCTAAGTTGCCGATCTACATCAGCTGCTCCACTTTGCCAGTATCTATATTCGCTCGCCATACTCCCTAGAATATAATTTCAAGTATGAAACCAAACCTATAAAGCCCTCAACAGCCTCACTCCCAACTATATTTCCTCTGGCTCTGTTATCTCCAAATACTCTCCGACCCATCCTCTTATTTCAACCTCTGACCTACGTCTCTCCACTCCTATTACCTTGACGTCCTTCTCTCGCCTCCAAGACTTCAAGTTCCCACGCGCTGCTCCTGTCCTCTGGATTTCTCTACCCCGCACCACAAGACTGTCTCCAAACTTGTATAGCTTCAGATGCTCTTTGAAAACCCACCTATTCAGAGAGGTTTACCATCTCTCCTCTGTTTTTCATCCTACCGAAAATAAAACTTGAACTGCCCTGACTCACTGCTGCAAGTACAATCCACATGACAAGCCTCTGCACCCTAAACATGTAGACTGTAATCTCTTCGGAGCAGGGCCCTCTTCCTCCTGTACTAGATTTTAGTCTGTTATGTTTTTGTATTGTATCTCCATCTCTGTACCCAGCCGTACGTAATTTTGCGACGCTATACAAATAAATATTAATAATATACAGTGTCCTCCCCAGGACCTTTATAGCATGTGCACCACCCGACTGATTTTACTGACCATCTGGCTAAACTTTTAGCCAATATTAAAGGGTTAGAAAGGTTAAAATTGAAATGTGCATGTCTGCATTTTAACAATATACTTTCATTAGCAAAAATGCTTCTAGTAAAAGATATGACTTTTTTTGTTTTTCTGCAGCATACTGACATATTCTGTGAAGGCCTGTGAAACAATATTCAAACACCACAGTTTCTCAGAGAACTGGTGGTCGTGTATATTGCTTCGGAAGATGTCATTAGTGTCATGCAAGCCACTGCTTACTCTCTGAGGTGTAACGTCTGAATACTGGTTCACAGGCCCTCACAGGATACGTGCATATGCCTCAGGAAACCAGTAATAACTTTTACTAGAAGCATTTTTGTTAATGGAAGTATATTATAAAAATGCTTCGATTTCATATTGAAATGTAGACATGCACATTTCATATCAGTTTTTTTTTACTGACTAGAATTGAACATTTTATATTATAATCAATGTCCCTTTAAACCAGTGTTAATTTTGACAGCAAATTTTGATTTAGTCTTAGTTTTAGTCTTTCGATTAAAATGGCATTTTAGTTTTAGTCGTATTTTAGTCATCTGAATTGTTTTAGTTTTAGTCTAGTTTTAGTTGACTAAATTTCCAGTAGATTTTAGTCAAATAAATCTCCAGTAGATTTTACTCAACTAAAATCTAAGGGGTTTAGTTAAAGTGTAATGCATTATTTAAGCATTTCTCTATAATTTCCAAACTCATTATATACTCCAGGAGTAAACATAACACCTATTATTTATGGTATTAAGGTTTACACGTGCAATACAGACACAGATTTAGCTGTTGTGATACATAACATCTTTATTAAACTTTAAAATGAAATAAAACCAAGTTTCATAAACAAACAGAAGTGCAACTTTAAAATATATATTAAAAAAAAATGTAAACTGTATTGGCTGAAACGCCTTTGCACATATTACCCAATATAAAAACTTTAACAGTTCTCTGTTAATAATGAAAACAAGTATCAAGTAACGCAACGCAACAAAAAGATTCTGTAGCTAGCACAGGCACAGCATAACTTAAACCCATACTTGTGGGTTATTCTTATTTCTATAGGAAGAATCAATTGATCACAGATTCGAAAGATTTTTGGCAACTAAATTAAGACTGCTCTTGAGCTTCCAAACTCATTATATACTCCTGTAGTAAAGGTTTATTAACCTGTTTTTATTTATGGCATTAAGGTTTGAACATGCAATTTTTTTTATCTATTTTTTTACAAAAGAGCAGTAATTAGATATGGATTGATTATAAAACCTTGCATAAAGTGTTAATTTTGACAGCACATTTTGATTTAGTTTTAGTCATAGTCTTTTTGACTAAAATGCCATTTTAGTTTTAGTCGTTTTTAAGTCATCAGAATTTCTTTAGTTTTATGTTCATTTTAGTCGACAAAATGAACACTGCTTTAAACCTTTTTAAAGCTAATTGTTAGGCCTTTCTCCAACATTGTTGTGTCCGGTCCACGGCGTCATCCTTACTTGTGGGATATTCTCTTCCCCAACAGGAAATGGCAAAGAGTCCCAGCAAAGCTGGTCACATGGTCCCTCCTAGGCTCCGCCCACCCCAGTCATTCTCTTTGCCGTTGCACAGGCAACATCTCCACGGAGATGGTTAAGAGTTTTTTGGTGTTTAAATGTAGTTTTTATTCTTCTATCAAGTGTTTGTTATTTTAAAATAGTGCTGGTATGTACTATTTACTCTGAAACAAAAAAGGATGAAGATTTCTGTTTGTAAGAGGAAGATGATTTTAGCAGACAGTAACTAAAATCGATTGCTGTTTCCACATAGGACTGTTGAGATGAAGTAACTTCAGTTGGGGGAAACAGTTAGCAGACTTTTCTGCTTAAGGTATGACTAGCCATATTTCTAACAAGACTGTGTAATGCTGGAAGGCTGTCATTTCCCCTCATGGGGACCGGTAAGCCATTTTCTTAGTCAAACAAACAGAATAAAGGGCTTATTATGGGCTAAAAAACTGGTAGACATTTTTATGGGCTAAATCGATTGCTTTATTTGTGCATATTATTCAGATTTAGGCTAACATTTGACATTTATAATCTTGGGGAACGCTTATAAAACGGCAGGCACTGTATTGGACACCTTTTTCAGTCAGGGGGCCTTTCTAGTTATAGACTGAGCCTCATTTTCGCGCCATTAATGCGCAGTTGTTTTTTAAGAGCAGGGCATGCAGATGCATGTGTGAGGATCTAAGAATCTCTGAAAAAGCTTTTAGAAGGCGTTATTTGGTATCGTATTCCCCTCAGGGCTTGGTTGGGTCTTAGCAAAGACTATAGCTGGGACTGTATAGGGGTTAAATTGAAAAACGGCTCCGGTTCCGTTATTTTAAGGGTTAAAGCTCTGAAATTTGGTGTGCAATACTTTTAAGGCTTTAAGACACTGTGGTGAAATTTTGGTAATTTTTGAACAATTCCTTCATACTTTTTCACATATTCAGTAATAAAGTGTTTTCTGCTTGAAATTTAAAGTGACAGTAACGGTTTTATTTTAAAACGTTTTTTGTGCTTTGTTGACAAGTTTAAGCCTGTTTAACATGTCTGTACCTTCAGATAAGCTATTTTCTATATGTATGAAAGCCAATGTGTCTCCCCATTTAAATTTATGTGATAATTGTGCCATAGCGTCCAAACAAAGTAAGGACAGTACTGCCACAGATAATGATATTGCCCAAGATGATTCCTCAAATGAGGGGAGTAAACATGATACTACATCATCTCCTACTGTGTCTACACCAGTTTTGCCCATGCAGGAGGCCCCTAGTACATCTAGTGCGCCAATACTTATTACCATGCAACAATTAACGGCTGTAATGGATAACTCCATAGCAAATCTTTTATCCAAAATGCCTACTTATCAGAGAAAGCGCGATTGCTCTGTTTTAAACACTGAAGAGCAAGAGGACGCTTGATAATTGTTCTGTCATAGCCTCACACCAATCTGAAGGGGCCATGAGGGAGGTTTTGTCTGAGGGAGAAATTTCAGATTCAGGAAAAATTTCTCATCAAGCTGAACCTGATGTTGTGACATTTAAATTTAAATTAGAACATCTCCGCACACTGCTTAAGGAGGTGTTATCTACTCTGGATGATTGTGACAATTTGGTCATTCCAGAGAAATTATGCAAGATGGACAGGTTCCTAGAGGTTCCGGTGCCCCCCGACGCTTTTCCTATACCCAAGCGGGTGGCGGACATAGTAAATAAGGAGTGGGAAAAACCCGGCATACCTTTTGTTCCTCCCCCTATATTTAAGAAATTATTTCCTATGGTCGACCCCAGAAAGGACTTATGGCAGACAGTCCCCAAGGTCGAGGGGGCAGTTTCTACTCTAAACAAACGCACTACTATTCCTATTGAAGATAGTTGTGCTTTCAAAGATCCTATAGATAAAAAATTTGGAAGGTTTGCTTAAAAAGATTTTTGTACAGCAAGGCTACCTTCTACAACCAATTTCATGCATTGTTCCTGTCACTACAGCAGCGTGGTTCTGGTTCGAGGAACTAGAAAAGTCGCTCAGTAGAGAAACTCCGTATGAGGAGGTTATGGACAGAGTTCACGCACTTAAATTGGCTAACTCTTTTATTTTAGATGCCGCTTTGCAATTAGCAAGATTAGCGGCGAAAAATTCAGGGTTTGCTATCGTGGCGCGCAGAGCGCTTTGGCTAAAGTCTTGGTCAGCGGATGTGTCATCCAAGACAAAATTGCTTAACATCCCTTTCAAAGGTAAAACTTTATTTGGACCTGATTTGAAAGAGATTATTTCAGACATCACTGGGGGAAAGGGCCACGCCCTTCCACAGGATAGGTCTTTTAAGGCTAAAAATAAGCCTAATTTTCGTCCCTTTCGCAGAAATGGACCAGTCTCTAATTCTGCATCCTCTAAGCAAGAGGGTAATGCCTCACAACCCAAACCAGCCTGGAAACCAATGCAAGGCTGGAACAAGGGTAAGCAGGCCAAGAAGCCTGCCACTGCTAACAAAACAGCATGGGACCGGATCTGGTGGGGGGCAGACTCTCTCTCTTTGCTCAGGCTTGGGCAAGAGATGTTCAGGATCCTTGGGCGCTAGAAATAGTTTCTCAAGGTTATCTCCTGGAATTCAAGGAACTACCCCCAAGGGGAAGGTTCCACAAGTCTCACTTATCCTCAAACCAAATAAAGAGACAGGCATTCTTACATTGTGTAGAAGACCTGTTAAAGATGGGAGTGATACACCCAGTTCCAATAAAGGAACAAGGAATGGGATTTTATTCAAATCTGTTCGTAGTTCCCAAAAAAGAGGGAACGTTCAGACCAATTTTGGATTTGAAGATCCTAAACAAATTTCTCAGGGTACCATCGTTCAAAATGGAAACTATTCGAACGATTCTACCCACCATCCAGGAAAGTCAATTTATGACTACCGTGGATCTAAAGGATGCGTACCTACATATTCCTATCCACAAAGAACATCATCAGTTCCTAAGGTTCGCTTTTCTGGACAAACATTACCAGTTTGTGGCTCTCCCATTCGGATTAGCCACTGCTCCAAGGATTTTCACAAAGGTGCTAGGGTCCCTTCTAGCGGTTCTAAGACCAAGGGGCATTGCAGTAGTACCTTACTTGGACGACATTCTAATACAAGCGTCATCCCTGTCAAAAGCAAAGGCTCATACGGACATCGTTCTAGCCTTTCTCACATCTCACGGATGGAAGGTGAACAAAGAAAAGAGTTCTCTGTCCCCGTCAACAAGAGTTCCCTTCTTGGGAACAATAATAGATTCCTTAGAAATGAGGATTTTTCTGACAGAGGTCAGAAAATCAAAACTTCTAAGCTCTTGTCAAGTGCTTCATTCTGTTCCTCGTCCTTCCATAGCGCAGTGCATGGAAGTAGTAGGATTGATGGTTGCAACAATGGACATAGTTCCTTTTGCACGAATTCATCTAAGACCATTACAACTGTGCATGCTCAAACAGTGGAATGGGGATTATACAGACTTGTCTCCAATGATTCAAGTAGATCAAAAGACCAGAGATTCACTCCGTTGGTGGCTGACCCTGGACCATCTGTCCCAGGGAATGAGCTTCCGCAGGCCAGAGTGGGTCATTGTCACGACCGACGCCAGTCTAGTGGGCTGGGGTGCGGTCTGGGAATCCCTGAAAGCTCAGGGTCTATGGTCTCGGGAAGAGTCTCTTCTCCCGATAAACATTCTGGAACTGAGAGCGATATTCAATGCTCTCAGAGCTTGGCCTCAACTAGCAAAGGCCAAATTCATAAGGTTCCAATCAGACAACATGACGACTGTTGCATATATCAATCATCAGGGGGGAACAAAGAGTTCCCTGGCGATGAAAGAAGTGACCAAAATAATCAATGGGCGGAGGATCACTCCTGCCACTTGTCTGCGATCCACATCCCAGGAGTGGAAAATTGGGAAGCGGATTTTCTGAGTCGTCAGACATTTCATCCGGGGGAGTGGGAACTCCATCCGGAAATCTTTGCCCAAATAACTCAATTATGGGGCATTCCAGACATGGATCTGATGGCGTCTCGTCAGAACTTCAAGGTTCCTTGCTACGGGTCCAGATCCAGGGATCCCAAGGCGACTCTAGTAGATGCACTAGTAGCACCTTGGACTTTCAACCTAGCTTACGTATTCCCACCGTTTCCTCTCATTCCCAGGCTGGTAGCCAGGATCAATCAGGAGAGGGCTTCGGTGATCTTGATAGCTCCTGCGTGGCCACGCAGGACTTGGTATGCAGACCTGGTGAATATGTCATCGGCTCCACCATGGAAGCTACCTTTGAGACAGGACCTTCTTGTTCAGGGTCCATTCGAACATCCAAATCTGGTTTCCCTCCAACTGACGGCTTGGAGATTGAACGCTTGATTCTATCAAAGCGTGGGTTTTCAGATTCTGTGATAGATACTCTGGTTCAGGCCAGAAAACCTGTAACTAGAAAGATTTACCATAAAATATGGAAAAAATATATCTGTTGGTGTGAATCCAAGGGATTCCCATGGAATAAGATAAAAATTCCTAAGATTCTCTCCTTTCTACAAGAAGGTTTGGAGAAAGGATTATCTGCAAGTTCTCTAAAGGGACAGATCTCTGCTTTATCTGTCTTACTACACAAAAGACTGGCAGCTGTGCCAGATGTTCAAGCATTTGTTCAGGCTTTGGTTAGGATCAAGCCTGTTTACAGACTTTTGACTCCTCCCTGGAGTCTAAATCTAGTTCTTTCAGTTCTTCAAGGGGTTCCGTTTGAACCTTTACATTCCATAGATATTAAGTTACTATCTTGGAAAGTTTTGTTTTTGGTTGCAATTTCTTCTGCTAGAAGAGTTTCAGAGTTATCTGCTCTGCAGTGTTCTCCTCCTTATCTGGTGTTCCATGCAGATAAGGTGGTTTTGCGTACTAAGCCTGGTTTTCTTCCTAAAGTTGTTTCTATCAAAAATATTAACCAGGAGATAGTTGTACCTTCTTTGTGTCCGAATCCAGTTTCAAAGAAGGAACGTTTGTTACACAATTTGGACGTTGTCCGTGTTCTAAAGTTCTATTTAGAGGCTACTAAAGATTTCAGACAAACATCTTCTTTGTTTGTTGTTTATTCTGGTAAAAGGAGAGGTCAAAAAGCGACTTCTACCTCTCTTTCCTTTTGGCTTAAAAGCATTATCCGATTGGCTTATGAGACTGCCGGACGGCAGCCTCCTGAAAGAATCACAGCTCACTCCACTAGGGCTGTGGCTTCCACATGGGCCTTCAAGAACGAGGCTTCTGTTGACCAGATATGTAAGGCAGCGACTTGGTCTTCACTGCACACTTTTGCCAAATTTTACAAATTTGATACTTTTGCTTCTTCGGAGGCTATTTTTGGGAGAAAGGTTTTGCAAGCTGTGGTGCCTTCCGTTTAGGTAACCTGATTTGCTCCCTCCCTTCATCCGTGTCCTAAAGCTTTGGTATTGGTTCCCACAAGTAAGGATGACGCCGTGGACCGGACACACCAATGTTGGAGAAAACAGAATTTATGCTTACCTGATAAATTACTTTCTCCAACGGTGTGTCCGGTCCACGGCCCGCCCTGGTTTTTTAATCAGGTCTGATGAATTATTTTCTCTAACTACAGTCACCACGGTACCATATGGTTTCTCCTATATATATTTCCTCCTGTCCGTCGGTCGAATGACTGGGGTGGGCGGAGCCTAGGAGGGACCATGTGACCAGCTTTGCTGGGACTCTTTGCCATTTCCTGTTGGGGAAGAGAATATCCCACAAGTAAGGATGACGCCGTGGACCGGACACACCGTTGGAGAAAGTAATTTATCAGGTAAGCATAAATTCTGTTTTTTTTTCCAGGTGACTACAATATGGCAAAGGTGTCGGAATTGGTTGAGGCAATATATGGACCCTACAAACCTTTCCAACTCCAGTATGGCAACCTAGAAGAGTCTAACCTCCTCATACAAATTAGCGCAGTGCCTTTGGTAAGACTCTACACTATACTGCATGCAGTCTTAAAAATTGAAGTTGCTGACTGCTGAAAATAAGAACATGTAAGCCTGTATTCTCTCCATTCACGTTATTTGTTTTACGCTCTGCAGGAACATGGGGAGGTTCTAGACTGCGTCCAGGAGCTTTCTCATTCAGTGTCTCGTCTGTTTAACCTCGCTACAGGGGCTGTAGAAAGATGTATTAGTTTAACTGATGGGCTGGGAGTGTGTAGACTGCTGCAGGCTCTCCAGTCCCTCTTTAAAAAGTAAGTGTACCTAAAAAATCTGAAATGCCAAAAAAATGTTAGAGCTAGTTTAAAGTTTACTTGTAACTGGAAGTAACAACACATAACTCCTTTAAATTCTAAATAGATTTTTGAAGTTACAACTAGTTCCACTGAAAGTAATGTTTCTGAATAATATTTTAAAGTGATATTATCAAAATATGTTTTATTTGTTGCATCAAAAACACCTGCATTTTAAAATATTCATACATCTTTCTTTCATACATATGGTGAGAGTCCACAATTCATTACTCCTGGTAAATACTCTTCCTGGCCACTTGGAGGAGGCAAAGATTTCCAAACTCCAAGCGCTCTATAAAACTCCTCCCACCTTAACAGAAACTAGTCTTGTCTTTGCCTCCGCTGGAGTAAGGTGAAGATTGAAGATGTGCATTGTATTATTCAGTGAGAGGGGTTCTTAGACTCAGTTGAGTCAGAGAGTTGCGTATGGAGTAAGGGTAGTGACTCTCTTTTCACCTCATGGGAATTTAGTCACAGGCCTTACACGGATGTCTCATGGACTTGCCCTTTGCCTCCTCCTGCTGGGTCTTAATATACTCCTCTTCCATATCCTTTGCTGATATGTTACAGCACTGTTTTGACTTACTTTGGTTTTTCACAGTAGTTGTGTCATTTGGGAAGTACAATTTTAAATATTTGACATTCTGTATGTCTTTTGTGTAATTTTTATAATATATCCTATAATATAAAAGGCCAAGTGTGTTTGTCCGAAGCTGTCATGCGCAGTAGAGACAGCACGAGGACAAACACACCTGGCCTTACCTGACATGCTCTTTTGCGGCGGTGGGGCGAAAGTGGGCATGGCCGGGCATGACCGGGGGCGTGGTTGGGGCGAAGTGGGAACGAGCGAGAGAGAGGGGAGAGAAATAGAAAGAGAGGGAGAGACAAAAAGAGAGAGGAAAGGGCTAAAGAGAGAGGAAAGAGCTAAAGAGAGGGGGAAGAGCAGAAGAGAGGGGGGAGAGAGAGCAAAATAGAGGGGAAAGAGCAAAAAAGAGGGGGAACAGAAAAAGAGAGGGGGGAGAGAGAGAGCAAAAGAGAGGGGTAAGAGAAAAAGAGAGGGGGAAGAGAGAGAGCAAAAGAGAGGAGGAGAGAGAGCAAAAGAAGAGGGGGGAGAGAGAGCAAAAGAGAAGGGGGAGAGAGAGCAATAGAGAGAGAAGAGAGAGAGAACAAAAGAGAGGGGGGGAGAGAGAGCAAAAGAGAGGGGAAAGAGCAAAAGAGAGGGGGGGGAGAGAGAGCGCAAAAGAGAGGGGGAGACAGAGTGTGCAAAAGAAGGGGGGAGAGAGAGGAGAAAAAGGGGAGAGAGACAGAGCAAAAGAGAGAGGGGAGAGAGAGAGCGCAAAAGAGAGGGGGAGAGAGAGCACAAAAGAGGGGGGAGAGAGCGCAAAAGAGAGGGGAGAGAGAGAGCGCAAAAGGGAGGGGGAGAGAGCGCAAAAGAGAGGGGGAGAGAAAGCGTGCAAAGAGGGGGGAGAGAGAGCGCAAAAGAGAGAGAGAACACAAAAGAGAGGGGGAGAGAGAGAGCGTAAAAGAGAGGGGGGATAGAGAGCACAAAAGAGAGGGGGAGAGAGAGCAAAAGAGAGGGGGGAGAGAAAACAAGAGAGAGGGGGAGAGAGCATATAAGAGAGGGAGAGAGCAAAAGAGAGGGGGGGAGAGAGCAAGGGGTGGGACCGCTGTACTGCAAAAAATGGCCCGTGAAAGGGGTTTTAGGACTAGTATATATATATATATATATATATATATATATATAAGTATATATATATATATATATAGAATTAAGTAGAATGTTACCATTCAGTGTCAGTGAGTGGAAACAGGCGTTACTCAAGTAAATGCGCTAGTCAGAGGTATGAAAATCTCATAGAGCAGCTATGAAGGTACAAATATTGTATGATAGACTAAGTCTATACAATATAGGAAAAATAGGAGTCAAAGGGTAAACAGCGCTTATGGAGATTCTTAAAAACTGAATAATATTAAAATCTCGGCAGTGTTGGTGGGTAAAGAAAACAAAAAAAAAAAAAAAAAAAAAAAAGGGAAGAGAAGTATATGAATATACGTATATATATTAGAGTCTTTGATAGGATATTGGAATCCTAGTGTAATGAAGGCGTAATAGATACCCTTACCAAAAGTTACCTCAATCCTATGAGGTAAGTTTGCCGCATTGGAGGATGTATCTAGTGGTTGAATGAATCCTGGATGTTCTGGTCTGTATAAAATCGCTGCCTCTTGGAGTAGAATGGGATGTGGGTCCCCTTTGTGCTGGTTTCTTTAGGAAACTTCCTGTATTTATTGCCTCTTGGAGCTTGGTTTTCTTGTCTTGGTATGAAAGGATGTCAGAGCAGGTGACGTGGTTACAGGGTACTTATTTCTTTTTTCTTTTCTTATTTTTTCTTCATTTTCCTTAGAGTTGTGTCAGCAGATACAAAACTCACGTCTGTGGTACACAAAGATATTTCCTTCCTTCCTAGTACTGTGTGCATAAAATATTTCCAAGCACGCCACTCACAAATTTCCCTTTTCCGACTCCGAGTCGTTTCATATATATATATAGCCTTGGGACATAATTAATTGTTTTAGTATGTTATTCTCTTTTAAATGTCTTGCACACGTCTGGTTTTGGACATGCACATTTTTCCACGAGTGTCAGTATAGTGCATGTAAGCCCTTGGGTTTGGGCATGTTTCATTTTTCGAACCCATAGAGCTTACTTGTTTTCCTGTGCACCAGCTTTTGAGTCTGCACGCGTCTGGGTTGTGCATATCGGGTTTTGTCGCTTTTTCCTTTTTAAAGACGTCGGTTTTCACGTGCATTCCCTAACCTCTTTGTGCTCTAACTAACCGTTGTGTTCGGAGTCTGCTGATTTCCTGCTTTCAGATTAGCACATTTGGAGGGTTAAGTTTTCATTATCCTCAAGGGATCTTTTTTGGGGATTTAACTATGTATTCTTTGTAGATTTTTTCTATAATGTAGCCTTCTAATTCTGTCCCTAAATTCTCCCTAGAAGCTGGGCCATCTGAACACTTTCCTACCAGTGTTTGTGTTTGTTGTAAAAAGGCTGGGGTGTTAACTCCAGCTCATTTATGTGACACATGCTTAAATGTTTTAATGCATTCAGACCAGTCTAATGCTGCTCTTGCTCCTTCTGTTTGTTCCTTACAGGGGACTTCTACAGATTTTGCTCCTGGAGTTAAGGATTTCATCTGTTCAACAGTATCTGAAATGTTGGCAGCTATGCCATTTTCAAGTAAGCATAAAAGGTCAGTTCATAATTTGCCTTCTACTAGCTCTAAGCCTGCTGAGGTAAATGCTTCTTTTAATGTTTCTGCTGAGTCCTCAGGACACAAGGTTTTCCATCTAAAGTGGAGGAGAGTCCACGGCTTCATTCATTTCTGTTGGGAATTAAGAACCTGGCCACCAGGAGGAGGCAAAGACACCCCAGCCAAAGGCTTAAATACCTCCCCCACTTCCATCATCCCCCAGTCATTTTTTGCCTTTCGTCACGGGAGGATGGCAGAGAAGTGCCGAAGATCGGAGTAGTCTTTTATGGAGGGTAGTACTCTGGAGTTTTAAGTAGTCTTGTCAGCCTCTCAGTGAGAGCCTGGGCAAAAGTTAGAGTCCAGCGATGCAGGGAGAGTCTTTCTTCGAAACCATCCCGACTCATATTAACAGCTCCACAAGCAATCAGCGTTGACGAGTTTTGCTGCCTGCTATCTGCACTCAAGTCCATGTCAGGAGCGAGGCTACTAACCGGTCACACTTGAAGGGCCGTGTTCCTGTTCCACAGCGTAGATTCTGGTAAGATCATTTAATTTTTGTTTTATTACATAATGATACGGAAGACAGGGTCACAGTGTGAAACCTTTTATCTTTAAAGAATCAAGAATTAATATTACTGGAAAGGGGATTATTGAACAGGGGGGTTTATACATGATCTTGTTTATTGTGTCATTGCTGCGTTATGTGCGAGATGAGGCTCTGGCAATGTGTGGAACTTTCAGGTTACTTACGGGAGTATTGCGCAGTCCTTTTCTCTTGTTAAGTGTATCCAGTCCACGGATCATCCATTACTTGTGGGATATTCTCCTTCCCAACAGGAAGTTGCAAGAGGATCACCCACAGCAGAGCTGCTATATAGCTCCTCCCCTCACTGCCATATCCAGTCATTCTCTTTCAACTCTCAACAAAGATGGAGGTAGTAAGAGGAGAGTGGTGTATTATAGTTAGTTTTTTAACTTCAATCAAAAGTTTGTTATTTTTAAATGGTACCGGAGTGTACTATTTTATCTCAGGCAGCATTAGAAGAAGAATCTGCCTGCGGTTTCTATGATCTTAGCAGAAGTAACTAAGATCCACTGCCATTCTCACATATTCTGAGGAGTGAAGTAACTTCAGAGGGGGAATGGCGTGCAGGTTATCCTGCAATAAGGTATGTGCAGTTAACATATTTCTAGGGATGGAATTTGCTAGAAAAATGCTGCTGATACCGGATTAATGTAAGTTAAGCCTAAATACAGTGATTTAATAGCGGCTGGTATCAGGCTTATTACCAGAGATACATACTCTTATAAAAGTGCAATATAAAACGTTTGCTGGCATGTTTAATCGTTTTTATATATGCTTGGTGATAAAACTTATTGGGGCCTAGTTTTTTTCCACATGGCTGGCTTGATTTTTGCCTAGAAACAGTTTCCTGAGGCTTTCCACTGTTGTAATATGAGTGGGAGGGGCCTATTTTAGCGCTTTTCTGCACAGCTAAAATTACAGACAGAGACACTCAGCTTCCCTCTGCATGATACAGGACATCTCTGAAGGGCTCAAAAGGCTTCAAAAGTCGTGTTTGAGGATGGTAACAACCACAGTAGACCGGTGGCAGTTGTGACTAGTTTTAAAAACGTTTTTTTCATTTATTATTCCGTTTTTGGTATTAAGGGGTTAATCATCCATTTGCAAGTGGGTGCAATGCTCTGCTAACTTGTTACATACACTGTAAAAATTTCGTTAGTGTAACTGCCTTTTTTCACTGTTATTTCAAATTTTGACAAAATTTGTTTTTCTTAAAGGCACAGTAACGTTTTTATATTGCTTGTTAACTTGTTTTAAAGTGTTTTCCAAGCTTGCTAGTCTCATTGCTAGTCTGTACAAACATGTCTGACACAGAGGAAACTACTTGTTCATTATGTTTAAAAGCCATGGTGGAGCCCCATAGGAGAATGTGTACTAATTGTATTGATTTCACCTTAAACAGTAAAGATCAGTCTTTATCTATAAAAGAATTGTCACCAGAGGGTTCTGTCGAGGGGGAAGTTATGCCGACTAACTCTCCCCACGTGTTGGACCCTTTGCCTCCCGCTCAAGGGACGCACGCTAATATGGCGCCAAGTACATCAGGGACGCCCATAGCGATTACTTTGCAGGACATGGCTGTGATCATGGATAATACCCTGTCAGCGGTATTAGCCAGATTGCCTGAATTAAGAGGCAAGCGCGATAGCTCTGGGGTTAGACGAGATATAGAGCGCGTAGATGCTGTAAGAGCCATGTCTGATACTGCGTCACAATATGCAGAACCTGAGGACGGAGAGCTTCAGTCTGTGGGTGACATCTCTGACTCGGGGAAACCTGATTCTGAGATTTCTAATTTTAAATTTAAGCTTGAGAACCTCCGTGTATTGCTTGGGGAGGTGTTAGCTGCTCTGAATGACTGTGACACAATTGCAGTGCCAGAGAAATT
The DNA here is from genome assembly GCF_027579735.1 of Bombina bombina. Classification (NCBI taxonomy): domain Eukaryota; kingdom Metazoa; phylum Chordata; class Amphibia; order Anura; family Bombinatoridae; genus Bombina; species Bombina bombina. The sequence goes on along the minus strand of NC_069509.1, from coordinate 135,219,889 downwards.
GTGTAGACTGGATAAATACTATGCAGTGCCGGTGTGTACTGATGTTTTTCCAATACCTAAAAGGTTTACAGAAATTATTAGTAAGGAGTGGGATAGACCCGGTGTGCCGTTTCCCCCCCCTCCTATATTTAGAAAAATGTTTCCCATAGACGCCACTACACGGGACTTATGGCAGACGGTCCCTAAGGTGGAGGGAGCAGTTTCTATTTTAGCAAAGCGTACCACTATCCCGGTTGAGGACAGTTGTGCTTTTTCAGATCCAATGGATAAAAAATTAGAGGGTTACCTTAAGAAAATGTTTATTCAACAAGGTTTTATTTTACAGCCCCTTGCATGCATTGCGCCTGTCACTGCTGCGGCGGCATTCTGGTTTGAGGCCCTGGAAGAGGCCATCCATACAGCTCCATTGACTGAAATCATTGACAAGCTTAGAACACTTAAGCTAGCTAACTCATTTGTTTCTGATGCCATTGTTCATTTGACTAAACTAACGGCTAAGAATTCCGGATTCGCCATCCAGGCGCGCAGGGCGCTATGGCTTAAATCCTGGTCAGCTGACGTGACTTCAAAGTCTAAATTACTCAACATTCCTTTCAAGGGGCAGACCTTATTCGGGCCTGGTTTGAAAGAAATTATTGCTGACATTACTGGAGGTAAGGGTCATACCCTTCCTCAGGACAGGGCCAAATCAAGGGCCAAACAGTCTAATTTTCGTGCCTTTTGAAATTTCAAGGCAGGTTCAGCATCAACTTCCTCTGCTTCAAAATAAGAGGGAACTTTTGCTCAATCCAAGCAGGCCTGGAAATCTAACCAGTCCTGGAACAAGGGCAAGCAGGCCAGAAAGCCTGCTGCTGCCTCCAAAACAGCATGAAGGAACGGCCCCCTATCCGGCAACAGATCTAGTAGGGGGCAGACTTTCTCTCTTCGCCCAGGCGTGGGCAAGAGATGTTCAGGATCCCTGGGCGTTGGAGATCATATCTCAGGGATATCTTCTGGACTTCAAAGCTTCTCCTCCACAGGGGAGATTTCACCTTTCAAGATTATCTGCAAACCAGATAAAGAAAGAGGCATTCCTACGCTGCGTGCAAGACCTCCTAGTAATGGGAGTGATCCATCCAGTTCTGCGGACGGAACAAGGACAGGGTTTTTATTCAAATCTGTTTGTGGTTCCCAAAAAAGAGGGAACCTTCAGACCAATTTTGGATCTAAAGATCTTAAACAAATTCCTCAGAGTTCCATCATTCAAGATGGAAACTATTCGAACCATCTTACTCATGATCCAAGAGGGTCAGTACATGACCACAGTGGACTTAAAGGATGCCTACCTTCACATTCCGATTCACAAGAATCATCATCGGTTCCTGAGATTTGCCTTTCTAGACAGGCATTACCAATTTGTAGCTCTTCCCTTCGGGTTGGCTACAGCCCCAAGAATTTTTACAAAGGTTCTGGGCTCTCTTCTGGCGGTTCTAAGACCGCGAGGCATAGCGGTGGCTCCTTATCTAGACGACATCCTGATACAGACGTCAAGCTTTCAAATTGCCAAGTCTCATACAGAGATAGTTCTGGCATTTCTGAGGTCGCATGGGTGGAAAGTGAACGAAGAAAAGAGTTCTCTATCTCCTCTCACAAGGGTTTCCTTCCTAGGGACTCTTATAGATTCTGTAGAAATGAAAATTTACCTGACGGAGTCCAGGTTATCAAAACTTCTAAATGCTTGCCGTGTTCTTCACTCCACTCCGCACCCTGCGGTGGCTCAGTGCATGGAAGTAATTGGCTTAATGGTAGCGGCAATGGACATAGTGCCATTTGCGTGCCTGCATCTCAGACCGCTGCAATTATGCATGCTCAGTCAGTGGAATGGGGATTACACAGATTTGTCCCCTCTACTAAATCTGGATCAGGAAACCAGAGATTCTCTTCTCTGGTGGTTATCTCGGGTCCACCTGTCCAAGGGTATGACCTTTCGCAGACCAGATTGGACGATTGTAACAACAGATGCCAGCCTTCTAGGTTGGGGTGCAGTCTGGAACTCCCTGAAGGCTCAGGGATCGTGGACTCAGGAGGAGAAACTCCTCCCAATAAATATTCTGGAGTTAAGAGCAATATTCAATGCTTTTCTAGCTTGGCCTCAGTTAGCAACCCTGAGGTTCATCAGATTTCAGTCGGACAACATCACGACTGTGGCTTACATCAACCATCAAGGGGGAACCAGGAGTTCCCTAGCGATGTTAGAAGTCTCCAAGATAATTCGCTGGGCAGAGTCTCACTCTTGCCACCTATCAGCAATCCATATCCCAGGTGTAGAGAACTGGGAGGCGGATTTTCTAAGTCGTCAGACTTTTCATCCGGGGGAGTGGGAACTCCATCCGGAGGTGTTTGCTCAATTGGTTCATCGTTGGGGCAAACCAGAACTGGATCTCATGGCGTCTCGCCAGAACGCCAAGCTTCCTTGTTACGGATCCAGGTCCAGGGACCCAGAAGCAACGCTGATAGATGCTCTAGCAGCTCCTTGGTTCTTTAACCTGGCTTATGTGTTTCCACCGTTTCCTCTGCTCCCTCGACTGATTGCCAAAATCAGACAGGAGAGGGCATCGGTTCTGATAGCGCCTGCGTGGCCACGCAGGACCTGGTATGCAGACCTAGTGGACATGTCATCCTTTCCACCATGGACTCTGCCTCTGAGACAAGACCTTCTCATACAAGGTCCTTTCAATCATCCGAATCTAATTTCTCTGAGACTGACTGCATGGAGATTGAACGCTTGATTCTATCAAAGCGTGGCTTCTCCGAGTCAGTCATTGAAAAGCCTGTCACCAGGAAAATCTACCACAAGATATGGCGTAAATATCTTCATTGGTGTGAATCCAAGAATTACTCATGGAGTAGGGTTAGGATTCCTAGGATATTGTCCTTCCTCCAAGAGGGTTTGGACAAAGGATTATCAGCTAGTTCTTTAAAGGGACAGATTTCTGCTCTGTCTATTCTTTTACACAAGCGTCTGGCAGAAGTTCCAGACGTTCAGGCATTTTGTCAGGCTTTAGTTAGAATTAAGCCTATGTTTAAACCTGTTGCTCCTCCATGGAGCTTAAACTTGGTTCTTAAAGTTCTTCAAGGGGTTCCGTTTGAACCCCTTCATTCTATTGATATCAAACTTCTATCATGGAAAGTTCTTTTTCTGATGGCTATTTCCTCTGCTCGAAGAGTCTCTGAGTTATCTGCCTTACATTGTGATTCTCCTTATCTGATCTTTCATTCAGATAAAGTAGTTCTGCATACAAAACCTGGGTTTTTACCCAAGGTGGTTTCTAACAAGAATATCAATCAAGAGATTGTTGTTCCATCATTATGTCCTAATCCTTCTTCAAAGAAGGAACGTCTTTTGCATAATCTAGACGTAGTCCGTGCCTTGAAGTTTTACTTACAAGCTACTAAAGATTTTCGTCAAACATCTAACCTGTTTGTTGTTTACTCTGGACAGAGGAGAGGTCAAAATGCCTCGGCAACCTCTCTTTCTTTTTGGCTTCGGAGTATAATCCGTTTAGCCTATGAGACTGCTGGACAGCAGCCCCCTGAAAGGATTACAGCTCATTCCACTAGAGCTGTGGCTTCCACCTGGGCCTTTAAAAATGAGGCTTCTGTTGAACAGATTTGCAAGGCTGCGACTTGGTCTTCGCTTCATACCTTTTCCAAATTTTACAAATTTGATACTTTTGCTTCTTCGGAGGCTGTTTTTGGGAGAAAGGTTCTACAGGCAGTGGTTCCTTCCGTTTAAGTTCCTGCCTTGCCCCTCCCATCATCCGTGTACTTTAGCTTTGGTATTGGTATCCCACAAGTAATGGATGATCCGTGGACTGGATACACTTAACAAGAGAAAACATAATTTATGCTTACCTGATAAATTTATTTCTCTTGTAGTGTATCCAGTCCACGGCCCGCCCTGTCCTTTTAAGGCAGGTCTAAATTTTAATTAAACTACAGTCACCACTGCACCCTATGGTTTCTCCTTTCTCGGCTTGTTTCGGTCGAATGACTGGATATGGCAGTGAGGGGAGGAGCTTTATAGCAGCTCTGCTGTGGGTGATCCTCTTGCAACTTCCTGTTGGGAAGGAGAACATCCCACAAGTAATGGATGATCCGTGGACTGGATACACTACAAGAGAAATACATTTATCAGGTAAGCATAAATTATGTTTTTTGGCGCATTTTTCTCCTTAGTGCAGGGACAGTCCTTCCAGGCATTCCATGTGACCGGGTGTGGCTATCTCTCTTCCTCTGTTGATCATCGGCGCAGGAGACAAAATGGTTTCTGTAGTCCGGGTCATAGGAGGTGGTAAACGCCCCGAACATTGGAGGTTATAAAGGTGCCTATTTATTAAGTTAATCTAGTCCGTAATAAAAGCGCAAGCTATGGAGGACTCTGATGCGTTAGAGGGTTCTCCCTATTTAACAAGGTCTGGTAGAACAGCCTGCTCAACTATGTTACACATGCCTTGATAAAGTTACGACATATAAAAGTAAACGGATGTCTAGTACTACTGAGCCGTCCACCTCTGAGGGTTCCTCGTCCCATGAGGTGCGTTCCCTGCATTCATCTCCAATTGCACATGCAGCGCCACAGGGTCCAACCATTACTCCTGAGGGAGAGATTTGTTGGCCGTCAGATTTTTGCGGATCAACTGCAAACGGTGGTATTGAAAGTGATCCATGCCTTACCACGTTCTGCTAAGCGCAAGCATAGGTCGTATCATGGCGGCCCGGCCCAGGGGTTGTCTACGCCTATGGAAATATCAGAGGCGTTATATGATGACGAGGCCCACTCCGACTCTTTGGAGGAGGCCCCTTCTGAGTTGGAGTCTGTGTGCAGATGAGCCTGACTTTAGGTTTAGGTAGAGAATTTGCGCTGAAGAAAGTGCTTGCTACTCTGGAGGTTCCAGAACCGAAGCTTCCAGAGGAACCTGCAATTCCTAAGCTTGATAAGGTATTTTAAGACAGAGTGGTGCCTCAGGCCTTCCCGGTTCCTGTTAAGATGGCTAATGTTATTGAAAATGAATGGGAGCGATTAGGTTCTTCCTTTTCCCCTTCTTCCTTTAAGAAACTGTTCACCGTTCTGGACTCTCAGCTTGAGCTGTGGGGTACTGTCCCTAAGGTGGATGGTGCTTTCTCCACGCTCGCAGGGTTTGTTTTTCAGCCGGCAGGGGCCGTAGCCGCGGTTGCCGGAGTTGCGACATATTGGTGTGAATCCCTGTGTGAAATGGTCGAGTGGGAGACTTCCATCGACGAGATACAAGATAAAATTAAGGCGCTGAAGGTCGCCAATTCTTTCATTTGTTATACCAATATGCAAATTATTCGCCTGAACGCTAAGGTGGCAGGTTTTTCCGTTTTAGCTTGCAGGGCGACCCCCGACCGGTCTCCGGACCAAGTAGGGGGCAGATTATTTCTCTTCTCAGAAGCCTGGTTGCAGGACGTTCAGGACCCTTGGTTTCTGGAAGTGGTCACTCAGGGTTACAGGATAGGGTTCAGATCCCATCTGCCCAGGGACAGATTCCTCCTGTCAAACTTGTCTTCAGGACCAGAAAAGAGAGATGCCTTTCTAGAGTGTGTGAGGGATCTCTCCTCTCTCTGTGTTATCGTACCAGTACCACAAGCAGAAAGGGGTCTAGAGTACTATTCAAATCTTTTTGTGGTTCCAAAGAAGGAGGGCACGTTCCGCCCAATTCTGGACCTAAAGTGTTTAAACAAGTTTCTGAGTGTTCCATCGTTCAAAATGGAAACAATCAGATCTATTCTGCCCCTAGTTCAAGAGGGACAGTTCATGGCAACTATAGACTTGGACCCTTACCTTCATGTGCCAATTCACAGGGACCACTTCAAGTTCCTAAGATTTGCGTTTTCTGGACCAACACTTCCAGTTTGTGGCCCTTCCCTTTGGTCTAGCGACGGCCCTGAGGGTCTTCACGAAGGTTCTGGGGCCGCTACTTGCAGTGGTCAGATCCAGAGGCATTGCTGTGGCGCCCTATCTGGACGACATCCTAGTCCAGGTGCCGTCGCTCAGTCTCACAGAGGATCATTCTTCTTCTTTTGCTCCAATCTCATGGTTGGAAGATCAACTCAGGAAAGAGTTTCCTGGTTCCTAGCAACAGGAGAGTTCCTGGGGAAGATAATAGACTCTATGTCCATTAAATATTTCTCACAGACCATTGACGCAGGAAGATTGCGTCCTCTTGTCTTGCCCTTCAGTCCTCCTCAAGCCCCTTGGTTGCTCAGTGTATGGAGGTGATCGGACTCATAGTTTCCAGCATAGACGTCATTCCATTTGCCAGGTTCCATCTCAGACCTCTTCAATTGTGCATGTTGAGACAGTGGAACGGCGATCATTCAGATCTATCACAGCAAATATCCTTGGATGCTCGGACTCTGATCTTCCTCTCTTGGTGGATCCGTCCAGAGCAACTGTCCATGGGGACATCCTTCTTGAGACCGTCCTGGGAGATTGTGACCACGGACGCGAGTCTGGCAGGATGGGGAGCTGTTGGGGGTGCCAGGATGGCACAAGGAAAATGCTCCCGAGAGGAGTCTCTCCTTCCGATAAATGTTCTGGAACTCCGAAAAATCTACAATGCTCTTAAGGCATGGCCTCCTCTGGGGTCTTTCAGCTTCATCAGATTCCATACCGACAACATTACCTCGGTGGCTTGCATCAACCATCAGGGGGATACGAGGAGCTCCCTAGCCATGAGGGAGGTGTCTCGGATCTTGGAGTGGATGGAGTTCCACAGCTGCTTGTTCTTAGCTATTCACCTTCCAGGTGTGGACATCTGGGAAGCAGACTTTCTAAGCAGGCAATCCTTCCATCTGGGGGAATGGTCTCTTCACCCCGAAGAGTTTGCAGAGTTTTGTCTCAGGTGGGGAACGCCGGAGATAGATCTCATGGCGTCCAATTGCAAGCTACCCCGATACGGGTCGACGTCCAGGGATCCCCAGGCAGGGCTGATAGATGCCTTAGCGGTGCCTTTGGGGTTCAGCCTAGTTTACATTTTTCCACCGTTACCACTTCTACCTTGTGTAGTGGCACGCATCAAACAGGAGCAAGCTTCGGCCATTCTGATTGCTCCATCATGGCCGTGGAGGACATGGTTTGCGGATCTGGTGGGGATGTCATCCTCTCCACCGTGGAGGTTACCCTGTCGCAGGGATCTGCTGGAACAGGGTCCTTTTCAACATCAAAATCTCGATTCTCTGAGGCTGACTGTGTGGAGATTGAACACCTAGTCTTGGCCAAGAGAGGCTTTTCTGAAAATGAGATTGATACTCTAATTCAGGCAAGGATGCCAGTCATTCGTCACTTCTACCATAATGTGTGGAGGACTTACTTGTCTTGGTGTGAGAAGCATGGATATCCTTGGCATAAGGCGAAGGTATCCATGATTCTGTCCTTTCTCCAAGATGGTTTGGAGAAGGGTCTTGCCGCCAGTTCCTTAAAGGGACAGATTTCGGCATTATCCGTCTTGTTGCATAGGAGACTCGCTGAGCTCCCTGACATACAATCTTTTGTTCAGGCTCTGTCTAGAATCAGGCCTGTCTTTAGACAGTCTGCTCCCCCATGGAGCTTAAACTTGGTCCTTAAGGCATTGCAGAAGATACAAACACGATTAAATTATTTAATCAATTGGTTCAGGATTTTAATTTGAGTAATAAAGATTTATTTGCCTTTCTTCAAGTGACACACTTTCTTTCAGCTTGGAAGATATGTAAAAAAGAACAGTGTTCTCTGGGTGTGTTAGAGGCGTTTATTAAAGCGTACCAATAAGGTGTTCACTCTACGACTCTGTTATATAATATGTATATATCAAAACAGGGCAAGAAAGATCTAAGGACTTTATATTCTAAATGGATTAAGGATTTACAGAATTTATTTATTTATTTATTTATAAAATATTTTACCAGGAAGGATACATTGAGATTTCTCTCATTTTCAAGTATGTCCTGGGTCCACAAAATATTGCATTGATACAATAGGGTACAATAAAATACAAAAGCAATAATAATACATAATATATGCAAAAATTTAACATAGAACAGGTAGGAAATATATAATCAACCATGATAGGTGCATTCTGTTTTGAAATATGTAGAGAGGGATCCCTTAAAGGATATTAGGCTTGGGGAAGGTTAGAATCTACAATTTGAGGATTTCAAATATGCTTTTAGTAGAATTAACCAGTATACAGTATCAATTACTTGGATAGAGGCCCATATGAAATTAGTAAATAGATCATATGTAACCCCTCTTATGAGATCAAAATGGAATCCTTCGGATAGAATTCTTTGCTCTAGATGTGGTTCACGGGAAGCGGACCTTCTTCACTGTTTTTGTCCTAAGATACAAACATTATTGTCCCGTATTGGGTTCTGGCTGAATAAGTTCATGGATACTAAAGTTACGTTAAATCAATATCTTGTTTTTTTCTTATTTGATAAATTAAATTTTCAAAACAGACATCTGATTAATACAGCCATTCTCTTCGCGAGACAGCTTATCCTTAGATCTTGGAAGGACATGCATAGCCCCAGTTTCAATCTCTTTTTAAAAGAAATTAGACTACAAATAGCAGTAGAGCAATGCAACGCTCTGTCTTTTGAATAAATGGGATAGGGTTCTTATATCCTTCCCGTCAGAATGCCAACTCCAAATCGTCAGAATTCATCTCTGCGGTTTTTGCTACGGATTGGTATCCGGTGGAATGGAAGCATATGTGTAGGGTGGGATAGGTTTGAGGAAGTCGAGGACTGAGAGAGAATAGGTGTTCCCTTTTTTTTTTTTTTTTTTTCTTATAATAGTTAAAACCCCAACAAATTGGTATATCTGTTACCTTTCCTTAAGGATTGACGTTATATTACTGGAAGGCATTATAAATCTACACTTAGAGGATTTATGGGTTTTTTTTGTCTTTCTTGTTAGCTTAAATGTACAATGTGTTATCTTTGACATTATGCCTGTAATTAAAGGGACATGAAACCCAAAATTTTTCTTTCATTATTCAGATAGAGAATACAATTTTAATCAAAATTCCAATTTACTTCTATTATCTAATTTGCTTAATTCTTTAGATATTCTTGGTTGAAGAAATAGAAATGCACATGGGCGAGCCAATCACACAAGGCATCTATGTGCAACCACCATTCAGCAGCTACTGAGCCTATTCAGATATGTTTTTCAACAAAGGATATCAAGAGATTAAAGCAAATTAGATAATAGGAGTAAATTAAAAAGTTGTTCAAATTGAATGCTCTTTCTAAATCATGAAATAAAAAATTTGGGTTTAGTACCCCTTGATTATTGATTATTGAATTTGATAACCTTCCTATGTTATTGTTATGTTTCTTGCATCTTTGTATAATTATACCTTTTTGTTGAATAAAAAAAAAGGTATTGCAGAAGGTTCCATTTGAGCCTATGCATTCCATTGACATTAAGATTCTGTCCTGGAAGGTTCTCTTCCTGTTGGCCATTGCATCGGCACACAGAGTATCGTAACTGGCTGCCTTGCAATGTGAGCATCCGTATCTGGTTTTTCATGCTGATAAGGCTGTGCTTCGCACTGGTTTGGGGTTTCTTCCCAAGGTAGTGTCTAAACGTAACATCAGTCAGGAAATAGTTGTTCCTTCTTTGTGTCCTAACCCTTCTTCTTCAAAGGAGAGGTTACTTCATAACCTGGATGTGTCTCGTGCCTTAAAGTTCTATCTTCAGGCTACAAAGGATTTCAGACAGTCTACATCTCTTTTTGTGGTGTATTCAGAGAAGCGCAAGGGGCAGAAAGTCTCTTCTACTTCTTTGTCCTTGAGGTTGAGGAGCTTGATTTGCTTGGCCTATGAGACAGCGGGACATAAGCCTCCTCAGAGGATCACGGCTCATTCAACTAGAGCTGTGGCTTCGTCTTGGGCCTTCAAGAATGAGGAGCAAATTTGTAAGTCAGCTGGCTACCTGGTCCTCCTTACACACTTTTACAAAGTTTTACAAATTTGACGTTTTTGCTTCTGCAGAAGCTGTTTTTGTGAGAGAGGTTTTGCAGGCTGTGGTGGTCGACCTTTTACCATCCCGGTTTCATTCAGTGTCCTCTAAAGCTGGGTATATGTTTCCCAACAGTAATGAATGAAGCCGTGGACTCTCCTCCCCTTTAGATAGAAAACATAAATTATGCTTACATGATAATTTCATTTCTATCGTGGGGAGGAGACTCCACGGCTCCCGCCCGTATCTCCGATGGGCGGACCTAAATTTAATTAATCTTCTGGCACTATTTATACCCTGATATTTCTCCTACTGTTCCTTGTTCCCCGGGCAGAATGACTGGGGGATGACGGAAGTGGGGGAGGTATTTAAGCCTTTGGATGGGGTGTCTTTGTCTCCTCCTGGTGGCCAGGTTCTTCATTCCCAACAGTAATGAATGAAGCCGTGGACTCTCCTCCCCACGATGGAAATTAAATTATCAGGTAAGCATTATTTATGTTTTCTCTGATTATCATGGGTCTACTTCTGATCATGAATCAGAGTCATCCACTTTTTTGTTTAAAGTTGATTCATTCTCAAAAGGAGATTTTGATTACTTTAGGGGTTAAAGATCCCCTGAGGTTTTCCCTGATGCTGTCTCTGTGATAGTTTCTAGGGAATGTTCTAATTCAGGTAGTCTCTTTAATCTGTCTGCAATCCTTTACCTGCTTATAATATTTTACTTTGGAAAACCGTCCCTAAAGTGGATGGGGCAATTTTTACCATGACTAGATACAGTATCTCACAAAAGTGAGTACACCCCTCACATTTTTGTAAATATTTTATTATATCTTTTCATGTGACAACACTGAAGAAATGACACTTTGCTACAATGTAAAGTAGTGAGTCTACAGCTGTCCCCTCAAGATAACGCAACACTCAGCCATTAATGTCTAAACCGTTGGCAACAAAAGTGAGTATACCCCTAAGTGGAAATGTCCAAATTGGGCCCAAAGTGTCAATGTTTTGTGTGGCCACCATTATTTTCCAGCACTGTTTTAACCCTCTTGGGCATGGAGTTCACCAGAACTTCACAGGTTGCCACTGGAGCCCTCTTCCACTCCTCCATGATGACATTATGGAGCTGGTGGATGTTAGAGACCTTGCGCTCCCCCACCTTCCGTTTGAGGATGCCCCACAGATGCTCAATAGGGTTTAGTTCTGGAGACATGCTTGGCCAGTCCATCACCTTTACCCTCAGCTTCTTTAGCAAGGCAGGGTTCGTCTTGGGGGTGTGTTTTGGGTCGTTATCATGTTGAAATAATGCCCTGCGGCCCAGTCTCCAAGGGAGAGGATAATGTTCTGCTTCAGTACATGTTGGCATTCATGGTTCCCTCAATGAACTGTAGCTCCCCAGTGCCGGCAGCACTCATGCAGACCCAGACCATGACACTCCCACCACCATGCTTGGCTGTAGGCAAGACACACTTGTCTTTGTACTCCTCACCTGGTTGCCGCCACACATGCTTGACACCATCTGAACCAAATAAGTTTATCTTGGTCTCATCGGACCACAGGACATGGTTACAGTAATCCATGTCCTTAGAATGCTTGTCTTCAGCAAACTTTTTGCGGGCTTTCTTGTGCATCTTCTTTAGAAGTGGCTTCCTTCTGGGGCGACAGCCATGCAGACCAATTTGATGCAGTGTGCGGCGTATGGTCTGAGCACTGACAGGCTGACCCCCCACCCCTTCAACCTCTGCAGCAATGCTGGCAGCACTCATACGTATATTTTCCAAAGACAACCTCTGGATATAATGCTGAGCACGTGCACTCAACTTCTTTGGTCGACCATGGTGAGGCCTGTTCTGAGTGGAACCTGTCCTGTGAAACCACTGTATGGTCTTGCCCACCGTGCTGCAGCTCAGTTTCAGGGTCTTGGCAATCTTCTTATAGCCTAGGCCATCTTTATGTCGAGCAACAATTCTTTTTTTCAGATCCTCAGAGAGTTCTTTGCCATGAGGTGCCATGTTGAACTTCCAGTGACCAGTATGAGATAGTGTGAGAGCGATAACACCAAATTTAATACACCTGCTCCCCATTCACTTCTGAGACCTTGTAACACTAACGAGTCAAATGACACCTGGGAGGGATTATTGGACCCGATTCGGTATGCAGATCTGGTACAGATGTCCTGTTGCCCTCCATGGCCTCTTTCTCTGCGGCCAGACCTTCTGTCTCAAGGTCTGTTTTTCCATCCAGATTTGAAGTCTCTAAGCTTGATGGCATGGAGATTGAACAGTTAGTTTTTACTCAGAGGGTTTTTAACAGAATCTGTGGTTGAGACTCAGATCCAGGCGGTTAGTAAGCCTGTGATAAGGAAGATTTAGCTAGCATAAGGAAGACCATTTATTTCTTGGTGTATGGATCATGGGTTTTTCTTTTAGAATTCATAGGATTTTTCAGTTCTTACAGGATGGTTTGGATAAGGGCTTTTCTTTGAAAGGGCAGATTTCTGCTCTTTGAGTTTTTTGTTCCATTGGAAGATTGCTAACTTTCATATTAATATACTTTTTACATGTGTGATTTCCTTGTATCTAAGCCTCTGCAGACTTCCCCCTTATCTCAGTTCTGTTTAAAGACTTGCATTTTAGCCAATCAGTGCTGACTCATAAATAACTCCACGGAAGTGAGCACAGTGTTATCTATATGGCACACATGAACTAGTGTTGTCTACCTGTGAAAAACTGTCAAAATCGACTGAGATAAGTGGTGGCCTTGAAGGGCTTAGAAATTAGCCTACAAGCTTACCTAGGTTTAGCTTTCAACAAAGAATTCAAAGAGAACAAAGCAAGTTTGTTGATAAAAGTAAATTGGAAAGTTGTTTAAAATGGCATGCCTTATCTGAATTATGAAAGTTTAATTTTAATTTGACTGTCCCTTTTAACCCCTTAATGACCGGACCATTTTTCAATTTTCTTACCCTTAATGACAATGGCTATTTTTACATTTCTGCAGTGTTTGTGTTTAGCTGTAATTTTCCTCTTACTCATTTACTGTACCCACACATATTATATACCGTTTTTCTCGCCATAAAATGGACTTTCTAAAGATACCATTATTTTCATCATATCTTATAATTTACTAAAAAAAAAAAAGATAAAATATGAGGAAAAAATGGAAAAAAACACGCTTTTTCTAATTTTGACCCCCAAAAACTGTTACACATCTACAAACACTAAAAAACACCTATGCTAAATAGTTTCTAAATTTTGTCCTGAGTTTAGAAATACCCAATGTTTACATGTTCTTTGCTTTTTTTGCAAGTTATAGGGCAATAAATACAAGTAGCACTTTGCTATTTCCAAACCACTTTTTTTCAAAATTAGCGCTAGTTACATTGGAACCCTGATATCTGTCAGGAATACCTGAATATCCCTTGACATGTATATATTTTTTTTTAGAAGACAACCCAAAGTATTGATCTAGGCCCATTTTGGTATATTTCATGCCACCATTTCACCGCCAAATGCGATCAAAAAAAAAAAAAGTTAACTATTTCACAAATTTTGTCACAAACTTTAGGTTTCCCACTGAAATTATTTACAAACAGCTTCTGCAATTATGGCACAAATGGTTGTAAATGCTTCTCTGGGATCCCCTTTTTCAGAATTAACAGACTTATATGGCTTTGGGGTTGCTTTTTGGCAATTAGAAGGCAGCTAAATGCCGCTGCGCACCACACGTGTTTTATGCCCAGGAGTGAAGGGGTTAATTAGGGAGCTTGTAGGGTTAATTTTAGCTTTAGTGTAGTGTAGTAGACAACCCCAAGTATTGATCTAGGCCCATTTTGGTATATTTTATGCCACCATTTCACCGCCAAATGCGAGCAAATAAAAAAAAAACTTTACATTTTTCACAATTTTAGGTTTCTCACTGAAATAATTTACAAACAGCTTGTGCTATTATGGCAGAAATTGTTGTAAAAGCTTCTCTGGGATACCCTTTGTTCAGAAATAGCAGACTTATATGGCTTTGGCGTTGCTTTTTGGTAATTAGAAGGCCGCTAAATGCTGCTGCGCACCACACGTGAATTATGCCCAGCAGTGAAGGGGTTAAATTAGGTAGCTTTTAGGGAGCTTGCAGGGTTATTTTTAGAGATCAGCCTCCCACCTTACACATCCCACCCCCTGATCCCTCTCAAACAGCTCTCTTCCCTCCCCCACCCCACAATTGTTACCGCCATCTTAAGTACTGGCAGAAAGTCTGCCAGTACTAAATAAGAGGTTTTTTTGTTTTTTTTTAAATAAAAATAATAAAATCTTTTAGCTGGGATAGACCCCTGCCTTAGCCCCAACCTCCCTGATCCCCCCTCCAGCTCTCTAACCCTCTCCCCTACCTAATTACCGCCATCTTGGGTACTGGCAGCTGTCTGCCAGTACCCACTTTGGCCCCAAAAAACAAAGTATTTTTATTTTATTTTTCAATTAACTCTTTCTGTAGTGTAGCAGCCCCTCCACAATAACCCCACCCCCCTCACCCTCCCAGATCCATTTATATTTGAAAAAAATTTTTTTACCTTTCCCTGGCTTTTTGCCCTCATTGGTGTCAGTGTGGCTAATGCGTGCACGTGCGCCTCGTGCACACGCACAGTGCACGCACAGTATGTTTACGTGCACGCGCGCGCGCCTTGTGCACGCGCGTGCACGCTCCCTCCCACCCGGACAACTGCACCATCACTACCGGTGCAGAGAGGGCCACAGAGTGGCTCTCTCTGCATCGGATGCTTGTAAAGGGGTATTGCAGGATGCCTCCATATTGAGGCATCACTGCAATACCCTCAGAGCTGCTGGAAGCGATTGTGATCACTTCCAGCACTCTGTTAGACAACTGACGTACCAGGTACGTCCATTGTTATTAACTGCTTGTTAATGCATGACGTACCTGGTACGTCAGTTGTCATTAAGGGGTTAAGCCAATTTCTCCACCTTGAAATATAAATTTGTTTTTGAAGGCTCTGCAGGCTTCTACATTTGAACCTTTGCCTAAGGTGCATATTAAGCTTCTTTCTTGGAAAGTTTTCTTTCTTTTGGCTATCTCGTCTGCTAGAAGAGTTTCTGAATTAGCTTCTCTTTCTTGTGATTCTCCATATCTCATCAGGATAAGGTAGTCTTGAGAACCAAGGTTGAATTTTTGCCTAAGGTTGTGTCTTTGGATAATTTCAATTGGGAAATTGCCCCTGCTTTGTGTCCTAATCATAAGAATTCTTCAGAGAGGCTTCTTCATAATTTGGATGTTGTTAGAGCTCTGAAGTATTATGTAGATGCTTCTAAGGATTTTAGACGAACTTCTAGTTTGTCCATTTTTCTGGTTGTAAACAAGGGCAAAAAGCTACTGCTGTATTTTTGGCTTTTTGGTTGAATTGTGAAACTTTTGATTCATAAAGCTTACTTGGAGGTGGGATTACTGCTCATTCTACAAGATCAGTTGCCACTTCTTGGGCTTTCAAGAATGAGGCTTCAGTTGATCAAATTTGTAAGGCAGCTATTTGGTCTTCTTGCATACTTTTACTAAATTCTACCAATTTTATGTTTTTGCTTCTGCTGAGGCAGCCTTTGGTAGGAAAGTCCTTAAAACAGTAGTCTTAACATGATTTTTGTTTTTGCCTATTGGTATTTTTAAGTGCATAATAAAAAAATATAAAAAGGAGAGATTATGGAACTTCCAATTTATTTTTGGGGTTTTATTTGGCTTGTGTTCCCAAGAGTAATGGATTGTGGACTCTTACCACCTGTATGAAAGAAAACATAATTTCTCCTGTTAAGTGTAGTCAGTCCACGGGTCATCCATTACTTATGGGATTATAACTCCTCCCTAACAGGAAGTGCAAGAGGATCACCCAAGCAGAGCTGCTATATAGCTCCTCCCCCCTACGTCATATCCAGTCATTCTCTTGCACCTAACTAATAGATAGGATGTGTGAGAGGAGTGTGGTTATTAAATTTAGTTTTTATTTCTTCAATCAAAAGTTTGTTGTTTTAAACAGCACCGGAGTGTGTTGTTTTTTCTCAGGCAGTATTAGAAGAAGAATCTACCTGAGTTTTGTGTATGATCTTAGCGGACGTAACTAAGATCCATTTGCTGTTCTCGGCCATTCTGAGGAGCGAGGTAACTTCAGAACAGGGGACAGCGGGCAGGGTTCACCTGCAAAGAGGTATGTTGCAGTATATTATTTTCTAAGGAATGGAATTGACTGAGAAAATACTGCTAATACCAATATAATGTAAGTACAGCCTTAAATGCAGTAGTAGCAACTGGTATCAGGCTGTTATGTATGTATGTTGGCACTAAAGTATTTCTGGGGAATGGCATTTCACTAAGAAAATACTGTATACATATAACTTATAGCCTTTCTGCAGTGATAGCGACTAGCAACAGGCTTTTATTATCATTTCATATATTTAAAACGTTTACTGGCAGGTTAATCGTTTTTCTCTCTGAGGTACTTGGTGAAAAATTTATGGGCATTATTTTCCACTTGGCTGTCGTTTATTTTGAATAAAATCAGTTTTCTGAGCTTCCCCACTGCTGTATTATGAGTGGGAGGGGCCTATTTTGGCGCTTTTACTACGCATTAAAAATTCAGTCACAGTCTTCCTTATTCTCCCTGCATGATCCAGGACGTCTCTACAGAGCTCAGGGGTCTCCAAAACTAGTTTGAGGGAGGTAATCACTCACAGCAGACCTGTGAGACTGTGCTTTGACTGTGATAAAAACGTATATATTTCTCCAACATAGGTGTGTCCGGTCCACGGCGTCATCCTTACTTGTGGGATATTCTCTTCCCCAACAGGAAATGGCAAAGAGCCCAGCAAAGCTGGTCACATGATCCCTCCTAGGCTCCGCCTACCCCAGTCATTCTCTTTGCCGTTGTACAGGCAACATCTCCACGGAGATGGCTTAGAGTTTTTTAGTGTTTAACTGTAGTTTTTATTATTCAATCAAGAGTTTGTTATTTTGAAATAGTGCTGGTATGTACTATTTACTCAGAAACAGAAAAGAGATGAAGATTTCTGTTTGTATGAGGAAAATGATTTTAGCAACCGTCACTAAAATCCATGGCTGTTCCACACAGGACTGTTGAGAGCAATTAACTTCAGTTGGGGGAACAGTGAGCAGTCTCTTGCTGCTTGAGGTATGACACATTCTAACAAGACGATGTAATGCTGGAAGCTGTCATTTTCCCTCTGGGATCCGGTAAGCCATGTTTATTACGATTGTAAATAAGGGCTTCAAAAAGGGCTTATTAAGACTGTAGACTTTTTTTGGGCTAAATCGATTGATTATTAACACATATTTAGCCTTGAGGAATCATTTTATCTGGGTATTTTGATATAATAATATCGGCAGGCACTGTTTTAGACACCTTATTCTTTAGGGGCTTTCCCAAAGCATAGGCAGAGCCTCATTTTCGCGCCGGTGGTGCGCACTTGTTTTTGAGAGGCATGGCATGCAGTCGCATGTGAGAGGAGCTCTGATACTTAGAAAAGACTTTCTGAAGGCGTCATTTGGTATCGTATTCCCCTTGGGGCTTGGTTGGGTCTCAGCAAAGCAGATACTAGGGACTGTAAAGGGGTTAAAGTTCAAAACGGCTCCGGTTCCGTTATTTTAAGGGTTAAAGCTTCCAAATTTGGTGTGCAATACTTTTAAGGCTTTAAGACACTGTGGTGAAAATTTGGTGAATTTTGAACAATTCCTTCATGTTTTTTCGCATTTGCAGTAATAAAGTGTGTTCAGTTTAAAATTTAAAGTGACAGTAACGATTTTATTTTAAAACGTTTTTTGTACTTGTTATCAAGTTTATGCCTGTTTAACATGTCTGAACTACCAGATAGACTGTGTTCTGAATCTGGGGAAGCCAGAATTCCTATTCATTTAAATAAATGTGATTTATGTGACAATGACAATGATGCCCAAGATGATTCCTCAAGTGAGGGGAGTAAGCATGGTACTGCATCATTCCCTCCTTCGTCTACACGAGTCTTGCCCACTCAGGAGGCCCCTAGTACATCTAGCACGCCAATACTCCTTACTATGCAACAATTAACGGCTGTAATGGATAATTCTGTCAAAAACATTTTAGCCAAAATGAACACTTATCAGCGTAAGCGCGACTGCTCTGTTTTAGATACTGAAGAGCATGACGACGCTGATATTAATATTTCTGAAGGGCCCCTAACTCAGTCTGATGGGGCCAGGGAGGTTTTGTCTGAGGGAGAAATTACTGATTCAGGGAACATTTCTCAACAAGCTGAACCTGATGTGATTGCATTTAAATTTAAGTTGGAACATCTCCGCATTCTGCTTAAGGAGGTATTATCCACTCTGGATGATTGTGACAAGTTGGTCATCCCAGAGAAACTATGTAAAATGGACAAGTTCCTAGAGGTGCCGGGGCTCCCAGAAGCTTTTCCTATACCCAAGCGGGTGGCGGACATTGTTAATAAAGAATGGGAAAGGCCCGGTATTCCTTTCGTCCCTCCCCCCATATTTAAAAAATTGTTTCCTATGGTCGACCCCAGAAAGGACTTATGGCAGACAGCCCCCAAGGTCGAGGGAGCGGTTTCCACTTTAAACAAACGCACCACTATACCCATAGAGGATAGTTGTGCTTTCAAAGATCCTATGGATAAAAAATTAGAAGGTTTGCTTAAAAAGATGTTTGTTCAGCAGGGTTACCTTCTACAACCAATTTCATGCATTGTCCCTGTCGCTACAGCCGCATGTTTCTGGTTCGATGAGCTGATAAAGGCGGTCGACAGTGATTCTCCTCCTTATGAGGAGATTATGGACAGAATCAATGCTCTCAAATTGGCTAATTCTTTCACCCTAGACGCCACTTTGCAATTGGCTAGGTTAGCGGCTAAGAATTCTGGGTTTGCTATTGTGGCGCGCAGAGCGCTTTGGTTGAAATCTTGGTCGGCTGATGCGTCTAACAAGAACAAGCTACTTAACATTCCTTTCAAGGGGAAAACGCTGTTTGGCCCTGACTTGAAAGAGATTATCTCGGATATCACTGGGGGTAAGGGCCACGCCCTTCCTCAGGATCGGCCTTTCAAGGCAAAAAATAAACCTAATTTTCGTCCCTTTCGTAGAAACGGACCAGCCCAAAGTGCTACGTCCTCTAAGCAAGAGGGTAATACTTCTCAAGCCAAGCCAGCTTGGAGACCAATGCAAGGCTGGAACAAGGGAAAGCAGGCCAAGAAACCTGCCACTGCTACCAAGACAGCATGAAATGTTGGCCCCCGATCCGGGACCGGATCTGGTGGGGGGCAGACTCTCTCTCTTCGCTCAGGCTTGGGCAAGAGATGTTCTGGATCCTTGGGCGCTAGAAATAGTCTCCCAAGGTTATCTTCTGGAATTCAAGGGACTTCCCCCAAGGGGGAGGTTCCACAGGTCTCAGTTGTCTTCAGACCACATAAAAAGACAGGCATTCTTACATTGTGTAGAAGACCTGTTAAAAATGGGAGTGATTCATCCCGTTCCATTAAGAGAACAAGGGATGGGGTTCTACTCCAATCTGTTTATAGTTCCCAAAAAAGAGGGAACGTTCAGACCAATCTTAGATCTCAAGATCTTAAACAAGTTTCTCAAGGTTCCATCGTTCAAGATGGAAACCATTCGAACTATTCTTCCTTCCATCTAGGAAGGTCAATTCATGACCACGGTGGATTTAAAGGATGCGTATCTACATATTCCTATCCACAAGGAACATCATCGGTTCCTGAGGTTCGCATTCCTGGACAAACATTACCAGTTCGTGGCGCTTCCTTTCGGATTAGCCACTGCTCCAAGGATTTTCACAAAGGTACTAGGGTCCCTTCTAGCTGTGCTAAGACCAAGGGGCATTGCTGTAGTACCTTACTTGGACGACATTCTGATTCAAGCGTCGTCCCTTCCTCAAGCAAAGGCTCACACGGACATTGTCCGGGCCTTTCTCAGATCTCACGGATGGAAAGTGAACGTGGAAAAGAGTTCTCTATCTCCGTCAACAAGGGTTCCTTTCTTGGGAACAATAATAGACTCCTTAGAAATGAGGATTTTTCTGACAGAGGCCAGAAAAACAAAACTTCTAGACTCTTGTCGGATACTTCATTCCGTTCCTCTTCCTTCCATAGCTCAGTGCATGGAAGTGATCGGGTTGATGGTAGCGGCAATGGACATTGTTCCTTTTGCACGCATTCATCTAAGACCATTACAACTGTGCATGCTCAGTCAGTGGAATGGGGACTATACAGACTTGTCTCCGAAGATACAAGTAAATCAGAGGACCAGAGACTCACTCCGTTGGTGGCTGTCCCTGGACAACCTGTCACGAGGGATGACATTCCGCAGACCAGAGTGGGTCATTGTCACGACCGACGCCAGTCTGATGGGCTGGGGCGCGGTCTGGGGATCCCTGAAAGCTCAGGGTCTTTGGTCTCGGGAAGAATCTCTTCTACCGATAAATATTCTGGAACTGAGAGCGATATTCAATGCTCTCAAGGCTTGGCCTCAGCTAGCGAGGGCCAAGTTCATACGGTTTCAATCAGACAACATGACAACTGTTGCGTACATCAACCATCAGGGGGGAACAAGGAGTTCCCTGGCGATGGAAGAAGTGACCAAAATCATTCTATGGGCGGAGTCTCACTCCTGCCACCTGTCTGCTATCCACATCCCAGGAGTGGAAAATTGGGAAGCGGATTTTCTGAGTCGTCAGACATTGCATCCGGGGGAGTGGGAACTCCATCCGGAAATCTTTGCCCAAGTCACTCAGCTGTGGGGCATTCCAGACATGGATCTGATGGCCTCTCGTCAGAACTTCAAAGTTCCTTGCTACGGGTCCAGATCCAGGGATCCCAAGGCGGCTCTAGTGGATGCACTAGTAGCACCTTGGACCTTCAAACTAGCTTATGTGTTCCCGCCGTTTCCTCTCATCCCCAGGCTGGTAGCCAGGATCAATCAGGAGAGGGCGTCGGTGATCTTGATAGCTCCTGCGTGGCCACGCAGGACTTGGTACGCAGATCTGGTGAATATGTCATCGGCTCCTCCTTGGAAGCTACCTTTGAGACGAGACCTTCTTGTTCAGGGTCCGTTCGAACATCCGAATCTGGTTTCACTCCAGCTGACTGCTTGGAGATTGAACGCTTGATCTTATCGAAGCGAGGATTCTCAGATTCTGTTATCGATACTCTTGTTCAGGCCAGAAAGCCTGTAACTAGAAAGATTTACCACAAAATTTGGAAAAAATATATCTGTTGGTGTGAATCTAAAGGATTCCCTTGGGACAAGGTTAAGATTCCTAGGATTCTATCCTTCCTTCAAGAAGGATTGGAAAAAGGATTATCTGCAAGTTCCCTGAAGGGACAGATTTCTGCCTTGTCTGTGTTACTTCACAAAAAGCTGGCCGCTGTGCCAGATGTTCAAGCCTTTGTTCAGGCTCTGGTTAGAATTAAGCCTGTTTACAAACCTTTGACTCCTCCTTGGAGTCTCAATTTAGTTCTTTCAGTTCTTCAGGGGGTTCCGTTTGAACCCTTGCATTCCGTTGATATTAAGTTATTATCTTGGAAAGTTTTGTTTTTAGTTGCAATTTCTTCTGCTAGAAGAGTTTCAGAATTATCTGCTCTGCAGTGTTCTCCTCCTTATCTGGTGTTCCATGCAGATAAGGTGGTTTTACGTACTAAACCTGGTTTTCTTCCAAAAGTTGTTTCTAACAAAAACATTAACCAGGAGATTATCGTACCTTCTCTGTGTCCGAAACCAGTTTCAAAGAAGGAACGTTTGTTGCACAATTTGGATGTTGTTCGCGCTCTAAAATTCTATTTAGATGCTACAAAGGATTTTAGACAAACATCTTCCTTGTTTGTTGTTTATTCCGGTAAAAGGAGAGGTCAAAAAGCAACTTCTACCTCTCTCTCTTTTTGGATTAAAAGCATCATCAGATTGGCTTACGAGACTGCCGGACGGCAGCCTCCCGAAAGAATCACAGCTCATTCCACTAGGGCTGTGGCTTCCACATGGGCCTTCAAGAACGAGGCTTCTGTTGATCAGATATGTAGGGCAGCGACTTGGTCTTCACTGCACACTTTTACCAAATTTTACAAGTTTGATACTTTTGCTTCTTCTGAGGCTATTTTTGGGAGAAAGGTTTTGCAAGCCGTGGTGCCTTCCATTTAGGTGACCTGATTTGCTCCCTCCCTTCATCCGTGTCCTAAAGCTTTGGTATTGGTTCCCACAAGTAAGGATGACGCCGTGGACCGGACACACCTATGTTGGAGAAAACAGAATTTATGTTTACCTGATAAATTACTTTCTCCAACGGTGTGTCCGGTCCACGGCCCGCCCTGGTTTTTTTTTTTTTTTAATCAGGTCTGATAATTTATTTTCTTTAACTACAGTCACCACGGTACCATATGGTTTCTCCTATGCAAATATTCCTCCTTAACGTCGGTCGAATGACTGGGGTAGGCGGAGCCTAGGAGGGATCATGTGACCAGCTTTGCTGGGCTCTTTGCCATTTCCTGTTGGGGAAGAGAATATCCCACAAGTAAGGATGACGCCGTGGACCGGACACACCGTTGGAGAAAGTAATTTATCAGGTAAACATAAATTCTGTTTTTATTTGTTATTCGGTTTTTTTTTTGGTATTAAGGGGTTAATAATCCATTTGCTAATGGGTGCAATCCTTTGCTAAATTAATGCATTTCATGTGAAAAATTGATTGCTATAACTAAACCGGTTCATTGTTATCTCAATGTGACAGTTTTTTTGTGTGCTTCTTAAAGGCACAGTAACGTTTTTTATATTGCTTGTAAATTCATTTGAAAAGTATTTTCCAAGCTTGCTAGTCTAATTGCTAGTTTGTTTTAACATGTCTGACACAGAGGAATCTCTTTGTGCAATATGTTCAAAGGCCAATGTGGAGCCCAATAGAAATTTATGTACTAATTGCATTGATGCTACTTTAAATAAAAGCCAATCTGTACATGTTAAGAAAAATTCACCAGACAACGAGGGGGAAGTTATGCCGACTAACTTGCCTCACGTGTCAGTACCTGCATCTCCCGCTCAGGAGGTGCGTGATATTGTAACGACAAGTACATCAGCGCGGCCATTACAAATCACTTTACAAGACATGGCTAATGTTATGACTGAAGTTTTATCTAAATTGCCAGAACTTAGGGGTAAACGAGACCACTCTGGAGTGAGAACAGAGTGCACTGATAATGCTAGGGCCATGTCTGATACTGCGTCACAATTTGCAGAACATGAAGACGGAGAGCTTCATTCTGTGGGTGACGGATCTGATCCAAATAAACTGGATTCAGATATTTCAAATTTTAAATTTAAGCTTGAGAACCTCTGTGTATTACTAGGGGAGGTGTTAGCGGCTCTGAATGATTGTAACACGGTTGCAATCCCAGAGAAAATATGTAGGTTGGATAAATATTTTGCGGTACCGACGTGTACTGACATTTTTCCTATACCTAAAAGACTTACTGAAATTGTTAACAAGGAGTGGGATAGACCCGGTGTGCCTTTCTCACCCCCTCCTATATTCAGAAAAATGTTTCCAATAGACGCCACCACACGGGACTTATGGCAAACGGTCCCTAAGGTGGAGGGAGCAGTTTCTACTTTAGCTAAGCGTACCACTATCCCGGTGGAGGATAGCTGCGCCTTTTCAGATCCAATGGATAAAAAGTTAGAGGGTTACCTTAAGAAAATGTTTGTTCAACAAGGTTTTATATTGCAACCCCTTGCATGCATTGCGCCTGTCACGGCTGCGGCGGCATTCTGGTTTGAGTCTCTGGAAGAGACCCTTGACACAGCTCCATTGGATGAGATTACACACAAGCTTAAAGCCCTTAAGCTAGCTAATTCATTTATTGCTGATGCCGTAGTACATTTAACTAAACTTACGGCTAAGAATTCCGGATTCGCCATTCAGGCGCGCAGAGCGCTGTGGCTAAAATCCTGGTCAGCTGATGTGACTTCTAAATCTAAATTGCTTAACATACCTTTCAAAGGGCAGACATTATTCGGGCCCGGTTTGAAAGAAATTATCGCTGACATTTCTGGAGGTAAGGGCCATGCCCTGCCTCAAGACAGAGCCAAACCAAGGGCTAGACAGTCTAATTTTCGTGCCTTTCGTAACTTCAAGGCAGGAGCAGCATCAACTTCCTCTGCTCCAAAGCAGGAAGGAACTGTTGCTCGCTACAGACAGGGCTGGAAACCTAACCAGACCTGGAACAAGGGCAAGCAGGCCAGAAAACCTGCTGCTGCCCCTAAGACAGCATGAAGTGAGGGCCCCCAATCCGGAAACGGATCTAGTAGGGGGCAGACTTTCTCTCTTCGCCCAGGCTTGGGCAAGAGATGTCCAGGATCCCTGGGCGTTGGAGATCATATCTCAGGGATATCTTCTGGACTTCAAAACTTCTCCTCCAAAAGGGAGATTTCATCTTTCAAGGTTGTCAACAAACCAGATAAAGAAAGAGGCGTTTCTACGCTGTGTACAAGATCTTTTACTAATGGGAGTGATCCACCCGGTTCCGCGGTCGGAACACGGACAAGGTTTTTACTCAAATCTGTTTGTGGTTCCCAAAAAAGAGGGAACCTTCAGACCAATCTTGGATTTAAAGATCCTAAACAAATTCCTAAGAGTTCCATCGTTCAAAATGGAAACTATTCGGACAATCTTACCCATGATCCAAAAGGGTCAGTACATGACCACAGTGGATTTAAAGGATGCCTACCTTCACATACCGATTCACAAAGATCATTACCGGTATCTAAGGTTTGCCTTCCTAGACAGGCATTACCAGTTTGTAGCTCTTCCCTTCGGGTTAGCTACTGCTCCAAGAATCTTTACAAAGGTTCTGGGTTCTCTTCTGGCGGTACTAAGACCGCGAGGAATATCGGTAGCTCCGTACCTAGACGACATTCTGATACAAGCGTCAAGTTTCCAAACTGCCAAGTCTCATACAGAGTTAGTACTGGCATTTCTAAGGTCACATGGGTGGAAAGTGAACGAAGAAAAGAGTTCTCTATTGCCACTCACAAGAGTTCCCTTCTTAGGGACTCTTATAGATTCTGTAGAAATGAAGATTTATCTGACAGAGGTCAGGTTAACAAAACTTCTAAATGCTTGCCGGGTCCTTCATTCCATTCCACACCCGTCAGTGGCTCAATGCATGGAGGTAATCGGCTTAATGGTAGCGGCAATGGACATAGTACCCTTTGCACGCCTGCATCTCAGACCACTGCAATTGTGCATGCTAAGTCAGTGGAATGGGGATTACTCAGATTTGTCCCCTATGCTGAATCTGGATCAAGAGACCAGAAATTCTCTTCTATGGTGGCTCTCTCGGCCACATCTATCCAAGGGGATGCCCTTCAGCAGGCCAGATTGGACGATTGAAACAACAGACGCCAGCCTGATAGGTTGGGGCGCTGTCTGGAATTCCCTGAAGACTCAGGGATCTTGGACTCAGGAGGAGAGTCTCCTTCCCATAAATATTCTGGAATTAAGAGCAGTTTTCAATGCCCTTCTGGCTTGGCCTCAGTTAGCAACTCTGAGGTTCATCAGGTTTCAGTCGGACAACATCACGACTGTGGCTTACATCAACCATCAGGGAGGGACAAGGAGTTCCCTAGCAATGATGGAAGTCTCAAAGATAATTCACTGGGCAGAGTCTCACTCTTGCCACCTATCAGCGATCCACATCCCAGGCGTGGAGAACTGGGAAGCGGATTATCTAAGTCGCCAGACTTTTCATCCGGGGGAGTGGGAACTTCATCCGGAGGTCTTTGCCCAAATACTTCGGCGTTGGGGCAAACCAGATCTGGATCTCATGGCGTCTCGCCAGAACACCAAACTTCCTTATTACGGATCCAGGTCCAGAGACCCGGGAGCGGTTCTGATAGATGCTCTGACAGCACCTTGGGTCTTCAACATAGCTTATGTGTTTCCACCCTTCCCGATGCTTCCTCGATTGATTGCCAGGATCAAACAGGAGAGAGCATCAGTGATTCTAATAGCGCCTGCGTGGCCACGCAGGACCTGGTATGCAGACCTAGTGGACATGTCGTCCTGTCCACCATGGTCTCTACCTCTGAGACAGGACCTTCTGGTGCAGGGTCCTTTCAAACATCCAAATCTAATTTCTCTGAGGCTGACTGCATGGAGATTGAACGCTTGATTCTATCAAAGCGTGGATTCTCGGAGTCAGTGATTGATACCTTGATACAGGCTAGGAAGCCTGTTACCAGGAAAATTTACCATAAAATATGGCGCAAATACTTGCATTGGTGCGAATCCAAAAGTTACTCATGGAGTAAGGTTAGGATTCCTAGGATATTGTCTTTTCTACAAGAAGGTTTAGAAAAGGGTTTATCCGCTAGTTCGTTAAAAGGACAAATCTCAGCTTTGTCCATCCTTTTACACAAACGTCTGTCAGAAGTTCCAGACGTTCAGGCTTTTTGTCAGGCTTTTGCCAGGATTAAGCCTGTGTTTAAAACTGTTGCTCCGCCATGGAGCTTAAACTTAGTTCTTAACGTTTTACAGGGTGTTCCGTTTGAACCCCTTCATTCCATTGATATCAAGCTGTTATCTTGGAAAGTTCTGTTTTTAATGGCTATTTCCTCGGCTCGAAGAGTCTCTGAGTTATCTGCCTTACATTGTGATTCTCCTTATCTGATTTTCCATTCAGACAAGGTAGTTCTGCGTACTAAACCTGGGTTCTTACCTAAGGTAGTCACTAACAGGAATATCAATCAAGAGATTGTTGTTCCTTCATTGTGCCCTAATCCTTCCTCAAAGAAGGAACGACTTCTGCACAATCTGGACGTTGTCCGTGCCCTGAAATTTTATTTGCAGGCAACTAAAGATTTTCGACAAACTTCTTCCCTGTTTGTCGTCTATTCTGGACAGAGGAGAGGTCAAAAGGCTTCGGCTACCTCTCTCTCCTTCTGGCTTCGTAGTATAATACGTTTAGCCTATGAGACTGCTGGACAGCAGACTCCTGAAAGAATTACAGCTCATTCTACCAGAGCTGTGGCTTCCACTTGGGCCTTTAAAAATGAGGCCTCTGTTGAACAGATTTGCAAGGCTGCGATTTGGTCTTCACTTCACACTTTTTCCAAATTTTACAAATTTGACACTTTTGCTTCTTCGGAGGCTGTTTTTGGGAGAAAGGTTCTTCAGGCAGTGGTTCTTTCCGTATAAGATCCTGCCTGTCCCTCCCGTCATCCGTGTACTTTTAGCTTTGGTATTGGTATCCCATAAGTAATGGATGACCCATGGACTGACTACACTTAACAGGAGAAAACAACATTTATGCTTACCTGATAAATTCCTTTCTCCTGTAGTGTAGTCAGTCCACGGCCCGCCCTGTTTTTTTATGGCAGGTCTAAATTTTAAATTATACTCCAGTCACCACTGCACCCTATAGTTTCTCCTTTCTCGTTTGGTTTCGGTCGAATGACTGGATATGATGTAGGGGGGAGGAGCTATATTGCAGCTCTGCTTGGGTGATCCTCTTGCACTTCCTGTTAGGGAGGAGTTATAATCCCATAAGTAATGGATGACCCGTGGACTGACTACACTACAGGAGAAAGGAATTTATCAGGTAAGCATAAATTTTGTTTTATGCTTACCTGATAAATTAATTTCTTTCATGTTGGTGAGAGTCCACAAGACCCCACCCTATTGATTTTTGCACATCTTTTTTTCCCCCCTGCTCCTATTATTTTTTTTTGTTCTTTTTCCTTTTCCTACCTTGCTTGCTTGGCTATACGTCAGACTAGTTTCCAGTTATGTGGGAGGGTTTTATAGAGCTCTTAGGGTTTGGGAATATTTGCTTCCTCCTAGGGGATAGGAAGAGTAATTGCCAGTAGTAATGGATCGTGGAGTCAAAATACCATGAATCAAATTAATTTATCAGGTAAGCATACATTATGTTTTTTTCAATAGTCTTCTGTTAAGAAAGTTGCTTTTTGTTTTTCATGCTTGTGGAACATCACATTACTGTCAACAAATCTGTGTAGGTTTTGTCTGTATAAGCCAGTAAGCAATTTAACTTACAAACCAAAATGCTTCTAGTAAAAAGTTATAACTGCACCCCCACACATTTCAATTTTGACCTTTTTTTTATTCCTTTAAAGGGACAGTATACACTCATTTTCATATAACTGCATGTAATAGACACTACTATAAAGTATAAGATGCACAGATACTGATATAACAATCCAGTATAAAACTGTTTAAAAACTTACTTAGAAGCTGACAGTTTGGCTTTGTTGAAAAGGAAGCTGGAAAGCCCACTGCAAGTGGCAAATAAGACACTCCCCCCTCCCCCTTCTTTTGCATATGAAAAGACCCTTTACACAAACAGGAGCAAGCTGGAGAAGGTAGCTGACAGTATTCACATAAAACTTTGGGGCTTGATTAGGAGTCTGAAAATCAGAGCAATGTTATTTAAAAATAAGCAAAACTATACATTTATTTAAAAAAAAACTTTATGGGCTATATAAATAGATCATCTACAAAACATTTATGCAAAGAAAAAAATGAGTGTATAATGTCCCTTTAACTCTGTATATCATTTAGGTGCCGTATGTTTAACATTCCCATTACTAACATAAAACTTGTATCATCGGTTAATGTCATTGTTGTCTCATTCGGTGTCAGCTCAGTGTTCTGAAGAGTATAATATCTGGCACTTGCATGACATGGGCATGGGGCCACAATGATTCACCAGTGATTTATCAAGGGACAGTTTACTTTGTGGATATCATTAGCATTTCCTGGCAGGCAACGCTTCTCAAACAAAGGCAGAACCCAGCTTTGCTTATTTACCGCTCATTGCCTGGCAGAGCTGCCCACCTGGGTACTTGCACACAGGTGTAACAGCAAACGTGTCAGCGATCTGCTTCAACGCCTCTCTTGTGTTTTGATTTTCTTTAGGTACGTCTCAGACTTTACAAACACACTACAGTCAATAAGGAAGAAGTGCAAATTGGAAGCGATCCCTACCGATTCCCTTTTCCTGGAAGACTGGACAGCCTTTCAAAACTCAGTCAGGTAAACATTACTGATTATTTCTTCTCAAGAGCAGATTAATTGACATTTATTTTACCTCCCACAGTAATTTTGAAAATGCAATGTGTGGTTTTTTTTTTTTTTTTTTCTTGCCGAAACTTGAAAGTCATTAACATTTGTATATTTGAGAACGACCTTGGGGTTATGACTTCTTTTTAATAGTTATTTTTGTATAGACAAGTTGTTCTTAGCTTCTTTGATGTCAGATGCTGGCAGCCTACATTGACATGGATCTGATGGAGACAAATATCCTTTTACGGTGGTTGTTTTGCACCTCTCTAAGCAAGTTGCAACAAAGTGGGATCTAACTTTACCCTTATTTAAATTATTTGAATCTTTACTACAGGCCAGTTTTCCAATAGTTCTGTTAAAGCTGTGACCAATAATATTAAAGGGACATGAAACCAAAAAATCTTCTTTCATTAACAACGTTCCAATTCACGTCTATTATCAAATTTGCTTCATATCATTTGTTGGTATCATTTGTTGAAGGAGCAGCAATGCACTACTGGTTTCTAACTAAACACATGGGTGAGCCAATGACAATCGGTATATATATATATATATATATATATATATATATGCAGCCACCAATCAGCAGCTAGAACCTTGCTGCTCCTGAGCTTACCTAGATAAACCTTTCAGCAAAGGATAACAAGAGAAGGAAGCAAATTAAATAATAGAAGTAAATTGGGAAGTTGTTTAAGATTGTATGCTCTGTATAAATCATGAATGTCTAATTATGACTTTACTGTCCCTTTAATTTATTTTTCCCACCTATTATTTTCTAATTAAAGGCACATTTAACTCAATATTTAAATTCCTTGTAAATGTTTAAGGAAAATAATAGATAACATTTACTTTGCCTGCTTTTGCTGTAAATTACTTCTGAAAAGTGTGTTTGCTTTATTTCCTTCAGAAAGGCTGGATTGCCTCCATCATGATTAAAGGGACACTCAAGTCAAAATAAACTTTTATGATTCAGATAGAGCAGCAGTTTTAAGACCCTTTCCAATTTACTTTCATTATCAAATTTTGCACTGTATTTTTATATTCACACTTTCTGGGGAACAAGATTCTACTGAGCATGTGCACAAGCTCACAGGGAATACGTATACTAGTCTGTGATTGGCTGATGTATGTCACATGATACAGCGGATCGGAAAATGGGAGAGAAAATAAATTTGTCAGAAAAAATCTACTGCTTATCTGAAATTCAGAGTAGGTGTTATTGTCTTTTTACTATGCACTATGCAATTCTACTGCATTGACTGGTCCTTTAAAGATTTAGTTATACATAGTAAAACTACTTTGCAATATACGTTCATTATTTATTTTGCCCCCTTTTCGTGTAATTGAGTTTTGAACATTGAATTATTTCTAATTCTCAGAACTGAGAAAGCACCCTGCAGGTTAACACTGCTACTTATGATAACAAGTGTAAAACAATACACTTTATACTAAGATAATGACAATAGCTAGCCTTGTCATTTGCATACTCAAGCCCAGATTGGCTCATCCAAACAAGTGGGTGAAGTTTGGCTATTGAAAAACGTTGCAGCAAACAAGATGTTAATTTGTTTTTAAAATGTTTAGACATAGCTGATACATTTTTTTCTACAGCAAGACAACCGCAATGTCTTGTAATCAGATGTTCTTTATTTTCTGTTTAAATATGGTGAAATCTACCTGAGCCAGCAATATTCTACATTTGTTAAGGGCTACATTACGTGTGGAGCGATATTTAGCGCTCCTGCTTGCACGTTAACTTCACTAGATGGAGGCTTGTGCTCGTATTACAAGTTGAAACTAAAAAGTTTGCATGACGAAGTTGAACTTCGAATATCGCAACCACGTTAATGTATTAGACTTCATCTGAGAAAAGAAAACTAACACCCATACCCACTCGCTAACCTGATTAGTCAAGTACGCTAAACCCGACCTGAATTAAGAAATTTCACATTCCAGGAGAAATGTGAGGAAGAATTTTTTTTATAGAAAAGGTGGTGGCTTCATGGAATAAACTTCCAATCGAGGTAGTAAACATAAGGCTTTTCAAAGAATTAAAAAATGTCTGGCACATGCATAAGAATATCCTAAGAAAACCGTAACATGTATTATGGGTAGACTTGATAGACCTTTGGGTTCTTATGTACCATCAAATTCTTTGGTATTCTATGGTATTTCTACACAGTGGTTGGTATCTCAGAGCACAGGATCATTTACATCTGTCCCTACTTGTCCACAGCCAAGCAGACCAGGAGCATGAAATCCACCAGACTTTTCTAGGAGGTACATTCCTGAACTGCTCTTGATTTGCAAAACCATGTAAATTGTGCTAACAACATTACTGTGTTAATTTTTTTTTAATTTATTTCTCTCTTTTTTTAATGCCAGGAGTAAATGCTTAAAGGGATTTTTCCCTTTCATGATTCAGATAGAGCATACAGTTTTAGGCAACTTTATAATTGACTTATTTTATCAAATTGTCTTTGTTCTCTTGGTATCTTTTGTTGAAATGCAGGGCTGTAATCTCAGGAGCATGCATTTGTCTGGAGCACTATATGACAGCACTGTTTCCTGCCATGTATTTTTCCAGACGCCTACCTAGGTATCTCTTCAACAAAGGATACCATGAGAATAAATCAAATGTAATAATATAAATGTTTAACTTGTGGGGGGGGGGGGTTCTTAATTTTCTTCAACCCTGTTTTTCTGTAGACTTTGCACATAGCTATACCACTTTAGGGATTTATAAAAAGTACACATTATCATATTTTATTCTGCTAATGCTGTCTGTATGTTGCAGGATTATAGCTACTTGCGGGGAGTTGTTACGTCAGTGCGGAGAGTTTGAGCAGCAGCTGGCCAGCAGGTAAGCATAATAGGATTACAAGTAAATATAGATTTCTATATCTGAACCACTGTTATAGAGTGTGATACACAGTCTAGTTGGTAAACTTCATGCAAGTAGAATAATGCACACAATATTAACCAAACAACAGAATTTATAATCTGAGAAACATATATAGGGCTAGATTACAGGTGGAGCACTAATTTATCGCACGCCCGCAAATGTGCAAATTTACCTGTTTGCTGGCGCGCGATAAATAACCAGCCATTACAAGTGACTGGTCAAAAAAGCGATATTTAGGGCTCCACTTGTAATCTGACCCATAATTAGTATCTGTTTATAAAAATAAATACATTTATTTATTTCTCTTATCCCTCTTTTTTCCATCTTGTGTTTCTCGGCTGTTACAGGATTCTCTCCACAGCTGGGAAATATCTGTCTGATACCTACAGTCCTCGCAGCCTGTCGGGTATCCAGGAGTCAAGTGCTAGCGATCGCAAGGCCTGCAGAAACCCCTGGCAAGAGTACAACTACCTCCAGAAAGGAGACCCTGCAGAATATGCTAACCTGATGGAGACGCTGTTCATGCTGAAGGTAAATGACATTACCAGCTAGGCAGGTGGAAAGATTTTGCCTCTCAAACTCCTGTCTAGGAATCTACCTTTTAACTCTTTCTGTTTTTACAGCAATAGCAAAATATATTTTGCACTGTTTCTGTTGCTTTTATTCATCTTCCCCAAAAATGTTTGTGCGCATTTAAAGATAAGTTACTTGATTAAAAAAATACCTTAAAATGGCTTTATACTGATCTATAAATAACACTACAAAAACACTAATTTACTGTAAATAATACAATTTAGTGTAGTACACACTTTACCTTGTTTGGTATTGTGTGCTATCTCAGCATCTTTCCACATCTAGCATTGGTCTTGCATTCCTGCACACCTGTGCCGTCCTGTTGCATTTTGTTTCTAATATTCTGTGAAACGGATATAAAACCCAAATGTTTTTCTTTAATGATTCATATAGAGCATGTCATTTTAAAAGGACAGTCTATACCAGAATATTTATTGTTCTAAAAGATAGATAATCCCTTTATTACCCATTCCCTAGTTTTGCATAACCAACACAGTTATATTAATACACTTTTTACCTCTGTGATTTTCTTGTATCTAAGCCTCTGCAAACTGACCCCTTATTTCAGTTCTTTTGAAAGACTTGCATTTTAGCCAATTAGTGAGGGCTCCTAGGAACTCCATGTGCGTGAGTACAGTGTTATCTATATGAAACACATGAACTAACGCCTTCTAGTGGTGAAAAACTGTCAAAATGCCCTGAGCTAAGAGGCGGCCTTCAAGGGCTTAGAAATTAGCATATGAACCTCCTAGATTTAGCGTTTCAACTAAGAATACCAAGAGAACAAAGCAAAATTGGTGATAGAAGTAAATTGAAAAGTTGTTTAAAATGACATGCCCTATATGAATAATGAAAGTTTGTTTTGGACTAGACTGTCCCTTTAAGCAACTTTCTAATTTACTCCTATTATCAATTTTTCTTTGTTCTCCTGGTATCTTTATTTGAAAAAGCTGGAATGTAAGCTTAGTAGCCGGTCCATTTTTTGTTCAGCACCCTGGGTAGCACCAATCAGCAAGCGCTACCCAGGTGTTGAACTAAAAATGGGCCAGCTCCTGCCTCCTATGCTTAACCCCTTAAGAACCGAGGACGTACCAGGTATGTCCTACAAAAAACGGTTGTTAACGACCAAGGATGTGCCTGGTACGTCCTCAGGGGTTTCAAGCTCTTGAAGCAATCATGATCGCTTCCAGACGCTTTCAGGGTATTGCAGCGATGCCTCGATATTGAGACATCCTGCAATACCCTTTCCTAAGCAACCGATGCAGAGGGCGCCACTGTGGCCCTCTCTGCATCGGCCAGGGAGGAGGTCGGAGTGGGTGTGACAGGGGCGGGAGTGGGTGGGACCGCTTACACTACGGAAAAGGTATAGTAAGTGGGAAGGAGGGAGAGGGGGCTATTAGCAAGTAAAATTATCTGGGAGGAGGTAGGGTGGTAGGGGAATGCGTGGGGGCAGCTACACTACAGAAAAAAGTTTATTTATATAAAATATATAAAAAATAAGCCAAAAATGATTGCAAAATGGGTACTGGCAGACAGCTGCCAGTACCTAACATGGTGGCTAATAGGTAGAGGGGGGAGGGTTAGAGAGCTGTTTGGGGGGGATCAGGGACGTTAGGAGGTTAGGGGGGATACTACTCTGCAGAAAATATATTTAAAAAAAACCTTTTATTTTATACTGGCAGACTTTCTGCCAGTACTTAAGATGGGGGTGACCTTTGGTTGGTGGGGGAGGGAAGAGAGCTGTTTGAGAGAGGCCAGGGAGGGATCAAGGGGTGGGATGTCAGGTGGGAGGCTGATCTCTCACATTAAAGCTAAAATTAACCCTACAAGCTGCCTAATTAACCCCTTCACTGCTGGGCATAATACAAGTGTGGTGCACAGCGGTATTTAGCAGCCTTCATATTACCAAAAAGCAATGCCAAAGTCATATATGTCTGCTATTTCTGAACAAAGCGGATCCCAAAGAAGCATTTACAACTATTTGTGCCATAATTGCACAAGCTGTTTGTAAATCATTTCAGTGAGAAACCTAAAGTTTGTGAAAAAGTTAACATTTTTTTTTAATTTGATTGCATTTGGTGATAAAATGGTGGAATAAAATATACCAAAATGGGCCTAGATCAATACTTTGGGTTGTCTACTAAAAAAAAATATATACATGTGAAGGGTTATTCAGGGATTCATGACAGATATCAGTGTTCCAATGTAACTATCGCTAATTTTGAAGAAAAAAAATGGTTTGGAAATAGCAAAGTGCTACTTGTACTTATTGCCCTATAACTTGCAAAAAAAGCAAAGAACATGTAAACATTGGGTATTTCTAAACTCAGGACAAAATTTAGAAACTATTTAGCATGGGTGTTTTTTGGTGACTGTTTATGTAGATGGGTCAAAGTTGGGTGTTTTTTCAATATTTTCATCATATTTTATATATTTTTTTATAGTAAATTATATGATATGATACAAATAATGGAATCTTTAGAAAGTCCATTTATTGGCGTGAAAAACTGTACATAATATGTGTGGGTACAGTAAATGAGTAAGATGAAAATTACACACAAACACAGCTGAAATGTAAAAACAGCCCTGGTGAAAATTGAAAAATGATCTAGTCACTAATGTGTTAAAGTGATGGTAAATTTTAGACTATAAGAATGTTGCAATGAAAAATATATTAGTTTGCAAGTGAATCCTCAATCCACATAATTATTTTTTTAGAAGTGTATATATATTTTATAATAAAAGATTTATAATCCTAATTGTTATTGTGTGTTTCCTCTTTTGGCTGGGCTGTGATGTATAGAGCAGTCAAAAAATCTATTCTCTACATAGGCTTTCTAAGGACTTTAAAGGGGCTGGACTTCAAGATTGTCAAATGATACACATGCTGATTGGATGTTTACTGGAATTGTCATTAAAAAAAAAGAGTTCATCCAAGAGGGCCGGCATAACACTGCAATAGAAGCATTGCTTTATGCACTAAATTAACACTTTTTATCAGATGGATTAAAAACAGAACATTTTCACTTATACTTTTTTAATGGCAAAGATTAAGGGCTAGATTTATCAAAGGCAAGTCGTAGTGTCTGATACGTGCGCCTGTAACTGCGCCTCTGCTCGCTTCTGTGACGGCACACATATGCGCTCATATTTATCACAAAACTGCTCGCAACATTATGCCTTTTAAAACAGACGAGCTGTAGCGTATTATGATAAATCCCCCTGGTCGCAATTGTACTTCCCCATATTTATCATGAATCTAACTCAATTTTGCGCCTGTATATATTTCTATATTGCTATGTATGCCCTAATAGTTTCATATATTTCAATTTCACTGTCTGTCTACATATGTAGATAATTTGTGTGTACATCTAATATGTAGTTTTATGTAGATATCACAATAACAATATTATAGCATGCATGGTAGTTTACATTTTTTAATATGTCTACTGCTATTAAAATGTAAATGCATTGACATAATTTATATATATATATATATGTCAAATAATATTTACACAAAGCAGTCTATTGAATGTTATATGTGTATTTAGTAACTCAATTATCACTTCTATGATACACTTCACATGTCTTTACAACCATTCTCCAAAAGGTTACAAAAAGTTTACACCTGTCTATGCCAAATGCATCAACAAATGCTACATGTCCTGTAGAGACATTGCACAACATATATGCGCATGAAAAATAAATATAATTTGCACATTTTTAACAGGAAAAAGTAGATTGTAATAATATTACTATTGACAACAAAGCAGGTGGTTAGGTTCAATTTGCTCAAACTCATCTAAATGAAAATGTTGACTCTCCTCATTGTGCCATTCTGTTATGTGAATCAACTATGCTCATTGAGACATTATCAATATTTTAATTTCAGTCATAAATAATGCGACCAACTCATTATTTCGCTTAACCAAAACAATTTATTAATTACTAACAATATTTTAATAATAAATTAACAAATAAATAATTAACGTAAAGTAAAAATAAACTAAGATCACATTGCTTCAAAAGCCTGTCTGGTAAGTGATTATTTTATGGAGGAGTTCCCGGACTTGGTTCTCTGTTTCTTTGAGGAAATCGATGATCCTCTTCCTCTCCTGTGTTGCTGTTGTTTCTGCAAAAACATTTAAAAAAATAAAAAAATATTTCAGGTCATTCTTTCCTTGTATCTATCTGTCTATCTCTCGATCTATCGATATGGTAGTATTTTATACTATTTGATTCTAATGGTGCCCCGTTTTGAGTATGGTGTATTGTTTTGAACGTACCATCGTTATTCTCCTCCAACGAGGACTCGTCCTCCACCGCAGACTGATCGGGAAATTCCTCCACACTCTCCTCTTCCTGTTCTGACCCCTCCACTATAGATTCTTCACCCTCCTCCTCCTCCTCAGGAGTCTCCTCGTTGGCCATTGTGTCCACTTTGGCACCCCCCAAAAAAAAGGAAAATGTTTCTCAAAAGCAAAGTAAAGACATGTACACATTGCAGCAATCGCTAGCTATTGATTGACATAACCATCGATAACTAAATAATTTTCTATCTTTATTTCCATTACTTGATCTAACCTTCAATCGTTCACTATCACGATCTATCTATATAAGTTTGATGATTATTAATTACTAGTTCAACCTTTGTCAATCTACAAGCATCTCTTTCAATCTCTCTATATCTGCACTTATTGATCAATCTATCTGTATTGCAATGTAATGAAGTATTGATTTTCAGTAATCAACTTACCTTCATCAGACTGCGTGAGCAGCTCCTCCTCATGTGCAGTTTCTTCTGAATCTTCCTCCTGTACTACTTCCGATGCTAATAAAAAAACATTTTAATACATTATTAATAAATATTTAAGATTTTATATGTAGAAGTACATCGCAGTCTCTCACTCTCTTTATTTTTCACAATCACTATCTGTGTCTCTCTGTCTCTCTCTGTCTATCTCTGTCAGTCTCTCTCTGTCTGTCTCTCTCTCTGTCTATCTCTCTCTCTGTGTCTGTCTGTCTCTCTCTCTCTGTGTCAGTCTATCTCTCTCTCTGTCTCTCTCTGTCTATCTCTGTCAGTCTCTCTCTGTCTGTCTCTCTCTCTGTCTATCTCTCTCTCTGTGTCTGTCTGTCTCTCTCTCTGTGTCAGTCTATCTCTCTCTCTGTCTCTCTCTGTCTGTCTCTCTCTCTGAGTCAGTCTATCTCTCTCTCTGTGTCTGTCTGTGTCTCTCTCTGTCAGTCTGTCTCTCTCTGTCTCTCTCTTCTCTCTCTCTCTCTGTCTATCTCTCTCTCTGTCTGTCTCTCTGACTCTCTCTGTATGTCTCTCCCTATGTTTCTCTCTCTTTCTTTCTCTCTCAAACTTACAGGCAGCTGAAGCCTCATCCTCCCCTGCGTCCAAACCTTCCTCTGCAGAACCGTGTTCTGCGGTCACTGAATCTTCGGGAGTTGCTGTGTAATGAATATG
Source organism: Bombina bombina (assembly GCF_027579735.1). Lineage (NCBI taxonomy): Eukaryota > Metazoa > Chordata > Amphibia > Anura > Bombinatoridae > Bombina > Bombina bombina. The sequence goes on along the minus strand of NC_069509.1, from coordinate 135,181,794 downwards.
AATTTCTTTAGAATATATACCTTTATTTCTCCAACATTGGTGTGTCCGGTCCACGGCGTCATCCTTACTTGTGGGAATATCTCTTCCCCAACAGGAAATGGCAAAGAGTCCCAGCAAAGCTGGCCATATAGTCCCTCCTAGGCTCCGCCCACCCCAGTCATTCTCTTTGCCGTTGCACAGGCAACATCTCCACGGAGATGGTTAAGAGTTTTTGGTGTTTAAATGTAGTTTTTTATTCTTCTATCAAGTGTTTGTTATTTTAAAATAGTGCTGGTATGTACTATTTACTCTGAAACAGAACAAAATGAAGATTTCTGTTTGTGAGAGGAAGATGATTTTAGCAGACAGTAACTAAAATCGATTGCTGTTTCCACATAGGACTGTTGAGATGAAGTAACTTCAGTTGGGGGAAACAGTTAGCAGACTTTTCTGCTTAAGGTATGACTAGCCATATTTCTAACAAGACTGTGTAATGCTGGAAGGCTGTCAATTTTCCCCTCATGGGGATAGGTAAGCCATTTTCTTAGTCTCAAACAGAATATGGGCTATAAAACTGGTAGACACTTTTATGGGCTAAATCGATTGCTTTATTTGGGCATTTTATACATGTTTATGCTGATATTTCACATTTATAAGCTTGGGGAACGTTTTTTAACGGCAGGCACTATGTTAGACACCTTTTCCAGTCAGGGAGGGCCTTCCCAGTTGTAGGCTGAGCCTCATTTTCACGCCATTACTGCGCAGTTGTTTTTGAGAGCAAGACATGCAGATGCATGTGTGAGGACCTGAAAATAGCAGGAAAAGTTTCTAGAAGGCGTCATTTGGTATAGTATTCCCCTCTGGGCTTGGTTATTTTAAGGGTTAAAGCTCTGAAATTTGGTGTGCAATACTCTTAATGCTTTAAGACACTGTGGTGAAATTTTGGTAATTTTTTAACAATTCCTTCATAGTTTTTTCACATATTCAGTAATAAAGTGTTTCTGTTTAAAATTTAAAGAGACAGTAACGGTTTTGTTTTAAAACGGTTTTTGTGCTTTATTAACAAGTTTAAGCCTGTTTAACATGTCTGTGCCTTCGGATAAGCTATGTTCTATATGTATGAAAGCCAATGTGTCTCCCCATTTAAATTTGTGTGATAATTGTGCCACAGCGTCCAAACAAAGTAAGGACAGTACTGCCACAGATAATGAAATTGCCCAAGATGATTCCTCAGATGAGGGGAGTAGACATGATACTACATCATCTCCTACTGTGTCTACACCAGTTTTGCCCACGCAGGAGGCCCCTAGTACATCTAGCGCGCCAATGCTTATTACCATGCAACAATTGACGGCTGTAATGGATAACTCCATAGCAAATATTTTATCCAAAATGCCTGCATATCAGAGAAAGCGCGATTGCTCTGTCTTAAACACTGAAGAGCAGGAGGGCGCTGATGATAATTGTTCTGTCATACCCTCACACCAATCTGAAGTGGCCATGAGGGAGGTTTTGTCAGATGGGGAAATTTCAGATTCAGGAAAAATTTCTCAACAAGCTGAACCTGATGTTGTGACATTTAAATTTAAATTAGAACATCTCCGCGCACTGCTTAAGGAGGTGTTATCTACTCTGGATGATTGTGACAACTTGGTCATTCCAGAGAAATTATGCAAAATGGACAAGTTTCTAGAGGTTCCGGTGCACCCCGACGCTTTTCCTATACCCAAGCGGGTGGCGGACATAGTGAATAAAGAGTGGGAGAAGCCCGGCATACCTTTTGTTCCCCCTCCTATATTTAAGAAATTATTTCCTATGGTCGACCCCAGAAAGGACTTAAGGCAGACAGTCCCTAAGGTCGAGGGGGCAGTTTCTACTTTAAACAAGCGCACTACTATTCCTATCGAGGATAGTTGTGCTTTCAAAGATCCTATGGATAAAAAATTGGAAGGTTTGCTTAAAAAGATTTTTGTACAGCAAGGTTACCTTCTACAACCCATTTCGTGCATTGTTCCTGTCACTACTGCAGCGTGGTTCTGGTTCGAGGAACTAGAAAAGTCGCTCGGTAGAGAGACTCCATATGAGGAGGTTATGGACAGAGTTCACGCACTTAAGTTGGCTAACTCTTTTATTTTAGATGCCGCCTTGCAATTAGCTAAATTAGCGGCGAAAAATTCAGGGTTTGCAATTGTGGCGCGTAGAGCGCTTTGGCTAAAGTCTTGGTCAGCGGATGTATCATCCAAGAGAAAATTGCTTAACATCCCTTTCAAAGGTAAAACTCTCTTCGGACCAGAATTGAAAGAGATTATCTCAGACATCACTGGGGGAAAGGGCCACGCCCTTCCACAAGATAGGCCGTTCAAGGCCAAGAATAAGTCTAATTTTCGTTCCTTTCGCAATTTCAGGAACGGACCGGCCTCTAATTCTGCATCCTCTAAGCAAGAGGGTAATGCCTCACAGCCCAAACCAGCCTGGAAACCTATGCAAGGCTGGAACAAGGGTAAGCAGGTCAAGAAGCCTGCTGCTGCTAACAAGACAGCATGAAGGAGTAGCCCCCGATCCGGGACCGGATCTAGTAGGGGGCAGACTCTCTCTCTTTGCTCAGGCTTGGGCAAGAGATGTTCAGGATCCCTGGGCACTAGAAATAGTTTCTCAGGGTTATCTTCTGGAATTCAGGGAACTACCCCCAAGGGGAAGGTTCCACATGTCTCACTTATCCTTAAACCAAATAAAGAGACAGGCGTTCTTACATTGTGTAGAAGACCTGTTAAAAATGGGAGTGATACACCCTGTCCCAATAAAAGAACAGGGAATGGGATTTTATTCAAATCTGTTCGTAGTTCCCAAAAAAGAGGGAACATTCAGACCAATTTTGGATCTGAAGATCCTAAACAAATTTCTCAGGGTACCATCGTTCAAAATGGAAACCATTCGAACGATTCTACCCACTATCCAGGAAGGTCAATTTATGACTACCGTGGATCTAAAGGATGCGTACCTACATATTCCTATCCACAAAGAACATCATCAGTTCCTAAGGTTTGCCTTTCTGGACAAACATTACCAGTTTGTGGCCCTTCCATTCGGGTTAGCCACTGCTCCAAGGATTTTCACAAAGGTACTCGGGTCCCTTCTAGCGGTTCTAAGGCCGAGGGGCATTGCAGTAGTACCATACCTGGACGACATTCTAATACAAGCGTCGTCCCTGTCAAAAGCAAAGGCTCATACAGACATTGTTCTGGCCTTTCTCAGATCGCATGGATGGAAGGTGAACGTAGAAAAAAGTTCTCTGTCTCCGTCAACAAGAGTTCCCTTCTTGGGAACAATAATAGATTCCTTAGAAATGAGGATTTTTCTGACAGAGGTCAGAAAATCAAAGCTTCTAAGCGCTTGTCAAGTTCTTCATTCTGTTCCACGGCCTTCCATAGCTCAGTGCATGGAAGTAGTAGGGTTGATGGTTGCAGCAATGGACATAGTTCCTTTTGCACAAATTCATCTAAGACCATTACAACTGTGCATGCTCAAACAGTGGAATGGGGACTATACAGACTTGTCTCCAATGATTCAGGTAGATCAGAAGACCAGAGATTCACTCCGTTGGTGGCTGACCCTGGACCATCTATCCAAGGGAATGAGCTTCCGCAGACCAGAGTGGGTCATTGTCACGACCGACGCCAGTCTAGTGGGCTGGGGCGCGGTCTGGGAATCTCTGAAGACTCAGGGACTATGGTCTCGGGAAGAGTCTCTTCTCCCGATAAACATTCTGGAACTAAGAGCGATTTTCAATGCTCTCAGGGCTTGGCCTCAACTAGCAAAGGCCAGATTCATAAGATTCCAATCAGACAACATGACGACCGTTGCGTATATCAATCATCAGGGGGGAACAAGGAGTTCCCTGGCGATGAAAGAAGTGACCAAAATAATACAATGGGCGGAGGAACACTCCTGCCATCTATCTGCGATCCACATCCCAGGTGTGGAAAACTGGGAAGCGGATTATCTGAGTCGTCAGACTTTCCATCCGGGGGAGTGGGAACTCCATCCGGAGATCTTTGCCCAACTGACTCAATTATGGGGCATTCCAGACATGGATCTGATGGCGTCTCGTCAGAACTTCAAGGTTCCGTGTTACGGGTCCAGATCCAGGGATCCCAAGGCGACTCTAGTAGATGCACTAGTAGCACCTTGGACCTTCAACCTAGCTTATGTGTTTCCACCGTTTCCTCTCATTCCCAGGCTGGTAGCCAGGATCAAACAGGAGAGGGCCTCGGTGATCTTGATAGCTCCTGCGTGGCCACGCAGGACTTGGTATGCAGACCTGGTGAATATGTCATCGGTTCCACCATGGAAGCTACCTTTGAGACAGGACCTTCTTGTTCAGGGTCCATTCGAACATCCAAATCTGGTCTCCCTCCAGCTGACGGCTTGGAGATTGTACGCTTGATTCTTTCAAAGCGTGGGTTTTCAGATTCTGTGATAGATACTCTGGTTCAGGCCAGAAATCCAGTAACTAGAAAGATTTACCATAAGATATGGAAAAAATATATCTGTTGGTGTGAATCCAAAGGATTCCCATGGAATAAGATAAAAATCCCTAAGATTCTCTCCTTTCTACAAGAAGGTTTGGAGAAAGGATTATCTGCAAGTTCTCTAAAGGGACAGATCTCTGCTTTATCTGTCTTACTACACAAAAGACTGGCAGCTGTGCCAGATGTTCAAGCATTTGTTCAGGCTCTGGTTAGGATCAAGCCTGTTTACAGACCTTTGACTCCTCCCTGGAGTCTAAATCTAGTTCTTTCAGTTCTTCAAGGGGTTCCGTTTGAACCTTTACATTCCATAGATATTAAGTTACTATCTTGGAAAGTTTTGTTTTTAGTTGCTATTTCTTCTGCTAGAAGAGTTTCTGAGTTATCTGCTTTGCAGTGTTCTCCGCCTTATCTGGTGTTCCATGCAGATAAGGTGGTTTTGCGTACTAAGCCTGGTTTTCTTCCAAAGGTTGTTTCTAACAAGAATATTAACCAGGAGATAGTTGTTCCTTCTTTATGTCCGAATCCAGTTTCAAAGAAGGAACGTTTGTTACACAATTTGGACGTAGTCCGTGCTCTAAAATTCTATTTAGAGGCTACAAAAGATTTCAGACAAACATCTTCTTTGTTTGTTGTCTATTCTGGTAAAAGGAGAGGTCAAAAAGCGACTTCTACCTCTCTTTCCTTTTGGCTTAAAAGCATCATCCGATTGGCTTACGAGACCGCCGGACGGCAGCCTCCTGAAAGAATTACAGCTCACTCCACTAGGGCTGTAGCTTCCACATGGGCCTTCAAGAACGAGGCTTCTGTTGACCAGATATGTAAGGCAGCGACTTGGTCTTCACTGCACACTTTTGCCAAATTTTACAAATTTGATACTTTTGCTTCTTCGGAGGCTATTTTCTTCTGTTATGTGTGATCAGTCCACGGGTCATCATTACTTCTGGGATATTATCTGCTCCCCTACAGGAAGTGCAAGAGGATTCACCCAGCAGAGTTGCTATATAGCTCCTCCCCTCTACGTCACCTCCAGTCATTCTCTTGCACCCAAAGACTAGATAGGAGGTGTGAGAGGACTATGGTGATTATACTTAGTTTTTATAACTTCAATCAAAAGTTTGTTATTTTACAATAGCACCGGAGCGTGTTATTACTTCTCTGGCAGAGTTTGAAGAAGAATCTACCAGAGTTTTTCTTATGATTTTAACCGGAGTAGTTAAGATCATATTGCTGTTTCTCGGCCATCTGAGGGAGGTAAAAGCTTCAGATCAGGGGACAGCGGGCAGTTGAATCTGCATTGAGGTATGTAGCAGTTTTTATTTTCTGAATGGAATTGATGAGAAAATCCTGCCATACCGTTATAATGACATGTATGTATACTCTACACTTCAGTATTCTGGGGATGGTATTTCACCGGAATTACTCTGTAAAAATACATTAAACCTTTTAATAGGTATTTAATTCATGTTAAACGTTTTTGCTGGAATGTAGAATCGTTTGCATTTCTGAGGTACTGAGGGAATAAATATTTGGGCATTATTTTTCCACTTGGCAGTTTGCTTGTTTTGATTATGACAGTTTCGTTTCTCTCTCACTGCTGTGTGTGAGGGGGAGGGGCCGTTTTTGGCGCTCTTTGCTACGCATCAAAAATTTCCAGTCAGTTACTCTTGTATTTTCTGCATGATCCGGTTCATCTCTAACAGAACTCAGGGGTCTTCAAACTTCTTTGAAGGGAGGTAGATTCTCTCAGCAGAGCTGTGAGACTTATGTAGTGACTGTGTTTTGAAACGTTGCTCTGTGATTTTTATGTTTAAAATTTAATTAGTGTTACTTTACTAATGGGAACAAACCTTTGCTAACAAGTTGTGTTGTTTTTAAAGAGTGATGCTATAACTGTTTTTCAGTTCATTATTTCAACTGTCATTTAATCGTTTAGTGCTTCTTTGAGGCACAGTACGTTTTTTGTTAAATAAGATTGTAACCAAGTTGCATGTTTATTGCTAGTGTGTTAAACATGTCTGATTCAGAGGAAGATACCTGTGTCATTTGTTCCAATGCCAAGGTGGAGCCCAATAGAAATTTATGTACTAACTGTATTGATGCTACTTTAAATAAAAGCCAATCTGTACAAATTGAACAAATTTCACCAAACAGCGAGGGGAGAGTTATGCCGTCTAACTCGCCTCACGTGTCAGTACCTGCGTCTCCCGCCCGGGAGGTGCGTGATATTATGGCGCCTAGTACATCTGGGCAGCCATTACAGATAACATTACAAGATATGGCTACTGTTATGACTGAAGTTTTGGCTAAGTTACCAGAACTAAGAGGCAAGCGTGATCACTCTGGGGTGAGAACAGAGTGCGCTGATAATTCTAGGGCCATGTCTGATACTGCGTCACAGCTTGCAGAGCATGAGGACGGAGAGCTTCATTCTGTAGGTGACGGTTCTGATCCAAGCAGATTGGATTCAGATATTTCAAATTTTAAATTTAAATTGGAAAACCTCCGTGTATTACTAGGGGAGGTCTTAGCGGCTCTTAACGATTGTAACACTGTTGCAATACCAGAGAAAATGTGTAGGTTGGATAAATACTTTGCGGTACCGGCGAGTACTGACGTTTTTCCTATACCTAAGAGATTAACTGAAATTGTTACTAAGGAGTGGGATAGACCCGGTGTGCCGTTCTCACCCCCTCCAATATTTAGAAAGATGTTTCCAATAGACGCCACCACACGGGACTTATGGCAAACGGTCCCTAAGGTGGAGGGAGCAGTTTCTACTTTAGCTAAGCGCACCACTATCCCGGTGGAGGATAGCTGTGCTTTTTCAGATCCTATGGATAAAAAATTAGAGGGTTACCTTAAGAAAATGTTTGTTCAACAAGGTTTTATATTGCAACCCCTTGCATGCATCGCGCCGATTACGGCTGCGGCAGCATTTTGGATTGAGTCTCTGGAAGAGAACCTTAGTTCCGCTACGCTGGACGACATTACGGACAGGCTTAGAGTCCTTAAACTAGCTAATTCATTCATTTCGGAGGCCGTAGTACATTTAACCAAACTTACGGCTAAGAATTCAGGATTCGCCATTCAGGCACGTAGGGCGCTGTGGCTAAAATCCTGGTCGGCTGATGTAACTTCTAAGTCCAAATTACTTAATACACCTTTCAAGGGGCAAACTTTATTTGGGCCCGGTTTGAAAGAAATTATCGCTGACATTACAGGAGGTAAGGGCCACGCTCTACCTCAAGACAAAGCCAAAGCTAAGGCTAGACAGTCTAATTTTCGTCCCTTTCGGAATTTCAAAGCAGGTGCAGCATCAACTTCCACTGCACCAAAACAGGAAGGAGCTGTTGCTCGTTACAGACAAGGCTGGAAACCTAACCAGTCCTGGAATAAGGGCAAGCAGGCCAGAAAACCTGCTGCTGCCCCTAAGACAGCATGAACCGAGGGCCCCCGATCCGGGACCGGATCTAGTGGGGGGCAGACTCTCTCTCTTCGCCCAGGCTTGGGCAAGAGATGTCCAGGATCCCTGGGCGCTAGAGATCATATCTCAGGGATACCTTCTAGACTTCAAATTATCTCCCCCAAGAGGGAGATTTCATCTGTCAAGGTTGTCAACAAACCAAATAAAGAAAGACGCGTTTCTACGCTGTGTACAAGATCTATTATTAATGGGAGTGATCCATCCGGTTCCGCGGTCGGAACAAGGACAAGGGTTTTACTCAAACCTGTTTGTGGTTCCCAAAAAAGAGGGAACTTTCAGGCCAATCTTGGATTTAAAGATCCTAAACAAATTCCTAAGAGTTCCATCGTTCAAAATGGAAACTATTCGGACAATCTTACCCATGATCCAAAAGGGTCAATACATGACCACAGTGGATTTAAAGGATGCTTACCTTCACATACCGATTCACAAAGATCATTACCGGTATCTAAGGTTTGCCTTCTTAGACAGGCATTACCAGTTTGTAGCCCTTCCATTCGGATTGGCTACGGCTCCAAGAATCTTCACAAAGGTTCTGGGTGCCCTTCTAGCGGTTCTGAGACCGCGAGGAATTTCGGTAGCTCCGTACCTAGACGACATTCTGATACAAGCTTCAAGCTTTCAAACTGCCAAGTCTCATACAGAGTTAGTTCTGGCATTTCTAAGGTCGCATGGATGGAAAGTGAACGAAAAGAAGAGTTCTCTCTTGCCTCTCACAAGAGTTCCATTCTTGGGGACTCTTATAGATTCTGTAGAAATGAAGATTTATCTGACAGAAGACAGATTAACAAAGCTTCTAAATGTATGCCGTGTCCTTCATTCCATTCAACTCCCGTCAGTAGCTCAATGCATGGAGGTGATCGGCTTAATGGTAGCAGCAATGGACATAGTACCCTTTGCACGCCTACATCTCAGACCGCTGCAATTGTGCATGCTGAGTCAGTGGAATGGGGATTACTCAGATTTGTCCCCCACTCTGAATCTGGATCAAGAGACCAGAAACTCTCTTCTATGGTGGCTTTCTCGGCCACATCTGTCCAGGGGGATGCCGTTCAGCAGGCCGGACTGGACAATCGTAACAACAGACGCCAGCCTTCTAGGTTGGGGCGCTGTCTGGAATTCTCTGAAGGCTCAGGGACAATGGAGTCAGGAGGAAAGTCTCCTGCCAATAAACATTCTGGAATTGAGAGCAGTTCTCAATGCCCTTCTAGCTTGGCCCCAGTTAAAGACTCGGGGGTTCATCAGGTTTCAGTCGGACAACATCACGACTGTAGCTTACTTCAACCATCAGGGAGGGACAAGAAGCTCCCTAGCAATGATAGAAGTATCAAAGATAATTCGCTGGGCAGAGTCTCACTCTTGCCACCTGTCAGCAATCCACATCCCGGGAGTGGAGAACTGGGAGGCGGATTTCTTGAGTCGCCAGACTCTTCATCCGGGGGAGTGGGAACTTCATCCGGAGGTCTTTGCCCAAATACTTCGACGTTGGGGCAAACCAGAGATAGATCTCATGGCGTCTCGCCAGAACGCCAAACTTCCTCGCTACGGATCCAGATCCAGGGATCCGGGAGCGGTTCTGATAGATGCTTTGACAGCACCTTGGAACTTCAGGATGGCTTATGTGTTTCCACCCTTCCCGCTGCTTCCTCGATTGATTGCCAAAATCAAACAGGAGAGAGCATCAGTGATTCTAATAGCGCCTGCATGGCCGCGCAGGACTTGGTATGCAGATCTAGTGGACATGTCATCCTGTCCGCCTTGGTCTCTACCTCTAAGACAGGACCTTCTGATTCAGGGTCCATTCAAACATCAAAGTCTAACTTCTCTGAAGCTGACTGCTTGGAAATTGAACGCTTGATTTTATCAAAACGTGGTTTTTCTGAGTCGGTTATTGATACCCTGATACAGGCTAGGAAGCCTGTTACCAGAAAGATTTACCATAAAATATGGCGTAAATACCTATACTGGTGTGAATCCAAAGATTACTCCTGGAGTAAGGTTAGGATTCCTAGGATATTGTCTTTTCTACAAGAAGGTTTAGAAAAGGGTTTATCGGCTAGCTCATTAAAGGGACAGATCTCAGCTCTGTCCATCTTGTTACACAGGCGTCTGTCAGAAAATTCAGACATCCAGGCCTTTTGTCAGGCTTTAGCTAGGATCAAGCCTGTGTTTAAAACTGTTGCTCCGCCATGGAGTTTAAACTTAGTTCTTAACGTTTTACAGGGTGTTCCGTTTGAACCCCTTCATTCCATTGATATAAAATTGTTATCTTGGAAAGTTCTATTTTTAATGGCTATTTCCTCGGCTCGAAGAGTCTCTGAGTTATCAGCCCTACATTGTGATTCTCCTTATCTGATCTTTCACTCAGACAAGGTAGTTCTGCGTACTAAACCTGGGTTCTTACCTAAGGTTGTTTCTAACAGGAATATCAATCAAGAGATTGTTGTTCCATCCTTGTGTCCAAATCCTTCTTCAAAGAAGGAACGTCTTCTACACAATCTGGATGTAGTTCGTGCCCTCAAGTTCTACTTGCAGGCAACTAAAGATTTTCGCCAAACTTCTTCCCTGTTTGTCGTTTATTCTGGACAGAGGAGAGGTCAAAAAGCTTCTGCTACCTCTCTCTCTTTTTGGCTTCGTAGCATAATACGTTTAGCCTATGAGACTGCTGGACAGCAGCCTCCTGAAAGAATTACAGCTCATTCCACTAGAGCTGTGGCTTCCACTTGGGCCTTTAAGAATGAGGCCTCTGTTGAACAGATTTGCAAGGCTGCAACTTGGTCTTCGCTTCATACTTTTTCCAAATTTTACAAATTTGACACTTTTGCTTCTTCGGAGGCTATTTTTGGGAGAAAGGTTCTTCAGGCAGTGGTTCCTTCTGTATAATGAGCCTGCCTATCCCTCCCGTCATCCGTGTACTTTTGCTTTGGTATTGGTATCCCAGAAGTAATGATGACCCGTGGACTGATCACACATAACAGAAGAAAACATAATTTATGCTTACCTGATAAATTCCTTTCTTCTGTTGTGTGATCAGTCCACGGCCCGCCCTGTTTTTTAAGGCAGGTAAATATTTTTTAAATTATAATTCAGTCACCACTACACCCTTGGCTTCTCCTTTCTCGTTGGTCTTTGGTCGAATGACTGGAGGTGACGTAGAGGGGAGGAGCTATATAGCAACTCTGCTGGGTGAATCCTCTTGCACTTCCTGTAGGGGAGCAGATAATATCCCAGAAGTAATGATGACCCGTGGACTGATCACACAACAGAAGAAAGGAATTTATCAGGTAAGCATAAATTATGTTTTTGTGAGAAAGGTTTTGCAAGCCGTGGTGCCTTCCGTTTAGGTAACCTGATTTGCTCCCTCCCTTCATCCGTGTCCTAAAGCTTTGGTATTGGTTCCCACAAGTAAGGATGACGCCGTGGACCGGACACACCAATGTTGGAGAAAACAGAATTTATGCTTACCTGATAAATTACTTTCTCCAACGGTGTGTCCGGTCCACGGCCCGCCCTGGTTTTTTAATCAGGTCTGATGAATTATTTTCTCTAACTACAGTCACCACGGTACCATATGGTTTCTCCTATATATTTTCCTCCTGTCCGTCGGTCGAATGACTGGGGTGGGCGGAGCCTAGGAGGGACTATATGGCCAGCTTTGCTGGGACTCTTTGCCATTTCCTGTTGGGGAAGAGATATTCCCACAAGTAAGGATGACGCCGTGGACCGGACACACCGTTGGAGAAAGTAATTTATCAGGTAAGCATAAATTCTGTTTTTTATTTTTTATATATATATTTATATATATAATATATATATATAAATATATATTTATATATATATATATATATATATATATATATATATATATATATATATATATATATATATATATATAAATAGATATATATATATATATATACATTTTCTATAGATTATGGTCATGTTTTCAACAATTAACTTACATTCCGCGGTAGACTCCGCTGCCTCCTCCTGTCCTGCAACGACTGCCTCCTCCTGTCCTGCACCGACTGGCTCCTGCTCTTCCACGACTGGATGTGCTAGGTAATTTATTTGGAAATAATAATAAAATGATGGCTGACTCATTCCTACAATTGGACTGGACACCGATTGAAAAGATCCTGTAGCTAAGAAATGTAGCACAGCCAATAATTTCCCTATTCCGGGGATTGATCTTGTCATTCTTGTACTTGGTTCTAGTTCATGTTGTATTAGTCCATATAAATCTAAAATAGTTGATCTGTTGAGCCTGAACCTTTTTTTAATTTCAGAATCAGAGCATGCAGACCACAACGGGGCAGGAAAAGTCTCGGCACCCGTGTGCACCTTTGTAGGGGCATATTTGTGTCACAATCAGTCTCTTCCACGCGCTGAACAATGGACAAATGTGCTAACATCAGAAAGTACTCCATTTTCAGATATGTGAAACAGTGGGCTCTACTGAGATTCGCCTATGTATATACGAAAAGTAATAATAAATACCAAGCAACTCGTATTTCTATGTCTGCACGTACAATTACGCCTTTGTCCAATGTGTATTAGCGCTGTCGGTAGCATGCCTGTGCGCCTAGGCGAATGTAAGCGAAGTGCGAGCAAGTTTACTTCAGATTGGCGCAATTTTAGGTGCAGAAAGCAATGATAAATATGACGAACAGTTCATATGCGTTTTTTGAGACGTAATTATAGGAGAAGGGCTTTGATAAATCCAGCCCTAAATATATGGCATTTGATTAGTTAAGTTTTACCATCACTTTAAATTCCTTTTTTTCAAATAAAGATACTAAGAATTCATAGCTTGAAATATCTTAAAATTTAGGGCTAATAAAAATCACTGTAAGGAAACCTACAGGTCAAAGGGGCTCATCATATATTATTAAAGGGACATAATACTCTTATGTTAAATCCCTCGAAAGTGATGCAGCATAACTGTAAAGAGCTGACAGGAAAATATCTTCTTCATATAACTGACTTTTCTTTATTGTGGTTTCATGAGATTTCACTTAAATCTCACAATCTCATAGTGAACGTCCTTAAACTAAGAAGGGAAATAACATGGCTGTGTCTGCACATGCGAGATGCACACTCCTTTGCAAGTCTTGGGACTAGCATCCTCATTGGCTGCTACAAGTCATTTTACAATAGGATGTGGCTACTGAAGAAATTTTGAGGTATATATCTTCTTTCTTTACATAGAGATGTTCAGGTGAAATTTGTTTAAACCTTACAGTTTACAAGCAGGACATGGGTGGTTATCCAATCAGGAGCAACAGATAGTGAGCTCAAGTCAATTATCAAAAATGACACACTGAAATGACTTGCAGCATATAATTGTTTCCATTAGTATGTCCTTGCAACATTGTCCATTTTTGCAGTAACATTCATCTCAGAGGTTTAAAGAAAATGGTGACAAATATTTGTACACAAAACACAACATGCTCACCTAGTTGTGTACACAGCTCTCTTTGTACATACAGCCTGCTGACACAACCATCGCTGTTGTCTTTGCCAGAAGACTCCTAGTTTAAGAACAGAGCGTTCTGTTTATAGAATATTTCCAGAAGTGACTCTGACACAGCAGATCCCCTCCCAAATTTTCAATGGCGCAACTCCTAGTTTACCTTCATGCCATGCTTTGCATATCATTTTCTTCTCATGGCTCTTCTTCCACTGTTCAGTGGGTTATGTTTCCACCCAACCTTGTAATCAATCAGCACTGATGTCGGGCACAGTACGTGCCAGATTTTCTTATGTGTTTTGGACTTTACACAGCTGGCATTGAACAAAAGGTGGAAGCAATGGCATATAACCTGATGAGTTTCTGATTGTCACATATACACAATAAATAAACAGTATGGCTGGATATTGTAATTGATATAGAAATCCAAAACCTCTTCTGTGGCTTTATCATAAGCTGCTCTGGAATATAACAGAATATGACATGGCAGGCACTAGATACCTATCTGCATTTAGCACAGGTTATCACTAATGTGCTGTAGAATAATACCCAACACACACAAAAAAAAATTCACTTTGTTACCAACAAACAAAAACATATAAATAATGTGGTTTAAGAATAAACCATAACAGTGGAGTTATTGCAGTTTAATATTGTTAGTTGTAAAATAATGTCAGTGGGTTGCACAAATCTAGAGACAAATGTTTGTATAATAGGAGAAGAAAAAAAAACTAGATTTATTTTCTTTTTGTCGAATGATTCAACTATAGCAAGTAGTGTAACAAAGCAGTTGGAAGCATTCACAGTAATGAGAGCAGAATTGTGCACATAATACCATATAAACATAGAATTTTGATTACAGAAAAGTCCCATCAGACTGTCCAAATGATTTTTTCGTAATTGTATTTTTTTGTATAGCCTTATGTGTGTTCCCTTATATTCTGTGTCTTTCTATATGAAGTCCGTTCCATGGATAAATCTCCCTTTCTGTAAAGTATTGGTTTCAGAATTTCTCATGAACCTACAACGCTCCAAAATGAGATCTTGTTCTCCTGTTGCTTTTTTGTGTGACTTAGTGCACTTGAAGGTTTCTGCCATATTACCTTTCTCCCATAAGTTATACTTGTTAAGCCATTTATTCTTTCATTCCTGTTTGAACAATTTATATAGATCTTATACTTTTGGTGAAGTGGTTTAAAAAAACTACATAATATTCATGATGCCTCTCTAGTAATCTTAGTTTTCTGCTGCAAATACCTCTCCTCTATAACCAAACATTTACCTGGTGCTCAACTAAAATGTTAACCACGTTTAATATTATTTCTAATAATTCCTAAGTGTCATTCTTTTTGTTATTACTGGCATTAATTCTGTAATTAACCTTTGTTAATTTTAGATCCCATCCATTTTTCCAAACCTCTGGTATTTTAATATCCATTCTCCTTTGATCTATTACAAATGTTTGTATCCTCCGCAAAGTCAGACCTTCCCCCTGACAACCACAACCAAATATCCCTTATGAACTCATTAAAACAGGCCCAAGAACAAATTTCTGAGGAATACCACTAGTAGCTGCATTCCATTTAAAGGAGCCATGCTGGCACCGTAAAGGGATGGGGTGAGAAAAAAAAAATCTTGTATAAAGTAAAACGCTGCAAAATATAAACAAATAATGCAAAATGTATATTTCTGTTTTATTGAGCCTAATACAATTGTAAATTTACTTTAGCATTATACACAGCATTTCTGTATTTACCCTGGATAGAGCTTCTTCATTGTATTTTGTTTATTTACTTTTATTAATTTAGATTTTCTTGTAAAATCAATAAAAATAATAAACCAAAAATAAAATGTAAATTTAAAATACCCCTTATGTCCATTTTACATATACATGGTGTTCATAGCAAGAGGGAGTGGATTCCATTTCTCATGGTAATTTTAAAAGATTCTTGAAGTGGCATAATATGTGGTATTACCTTGTAGGTGAAATCATTTTATTTTTTACACTTTTTTTAATCCCACATGCATAAAAGATTATTAGGGGTGCCTGATGAGTTTCCAAAATACATAGTGTGTCCAGAAACAAAAAACAAAACAAAAACACCTTAGGGTATTATAATTCTCTACTTTTTATAGCAATGTTATTGAGAACAGTACATGTATTTAGTTTATATACACCTAGCTGTCGTGTGTGTGTATGTATATATTATATATATATATATATATATATATTATATATATATATATATTATATATACACACTGTGCAGCCACTTTATTAGGTACAGCTAGCTAGTAACGTGTTGAGCCTCCTTTTGCCTTCAAAACAGCCTGAATTTGTCTAGGCATGGATTTAACTAGATGTTGAAAACGTTGTGGAGGTATTGTGTACCATGCAGACATGAGTGTGTCATGCAACTCCTGGAGATTTAACGGAGGTGTAGGCCTGCAGCGAATAGCCCTTTCCAGCTCATCCCAAAGCTGTTCATTAGGATTGAGATCCAGGGACTGAGCGGACCACTGCAGCAAAGAAAAGTCATTGTCGTGTTCCAGGAACCATCCCATATAGTGATGCGGGATTTGTGCACCGGCGCATTATCCTGCTGGAAGTAATCATCTGCCTGAGGATAAACTGTTAACATTAACGGATGCACTTGGTCAGCAACAATGTTTACGTACTCTGTGGCATTCAGACGTGTATCTAGGGGTATCAATTGACCCAATGTGTCTCAGGAAAACATTTTCCACATCATAATACCACCCCCCACCCCATATCACCTTGCACAGTTTTCATCAGACATGACGTGTCCATGGATTCATGCTGTATTCGCTAAACTTGGAGACTGCCATCAACACATCACGCATTAGGAACTTCGACTCGTCAGACCAAGCAACCTTTTTCCAGTCTTCAATCGTCCAGTGCTGGTGTTGTGCCCACAGAAGGCGTGCTCTCTTGTTCTTCTCCGATAACAGCACCCGTCTAGGCCGCCGGCTGTTGTAGCCCATCCGCAACAAGGTGCCGGCTAGTGGTGTGTTGCAATATGTTTTTCTCCGCACCAAGGTTTAATTCTGACATGATTCACAAAATTGTGGCCTGTCTGTTTACAAGTCCAGCCATCCTCCTCCTGACCGCTCTCATCAACAAGCGTTTTTCTTTCACAGGACTACCGCCGATTCATTGTATTATTCTCAATACACGCTTGAAACTGTGGTACGTGGAAAATTCAGGAGTGCTGCTGTTTCAGATACGCTTTGTCCAGCACGTCTTACACCTACTCTCGGACTACATTCAAAGTCCATTAGATTACTGCTCGTCTCCATTCTCACTGCGGTTTGTACGCTTAAAGGGACAGTCTACAATATAATTTTTATTGTTTAAAAAGATAGATAATCCCTTTATTACCCTTTACCAGTTTTGCACAACCAACACTGTTATAGTAATATACTTTATACATCTGTGATTACCTTGTATCTAAGCATCTTCTGACAGTTTCCTGATCACGTGACTTTTTATTTATTATCTATTGACTTGCGTTTAAGTACTGTGTTGTGCTAAATCTTGAATAACTCCTTGGGTGTGAGCACAATGTTATATAGATGGCCCACATGAACTAGCAGTCTCCTGTTGTGAAAAGCAAATAAAAATTCATGTGATAAGAGGCTGTCTGTAGTGGCTTAGAAACAGGCAGAACTTTAGAGGTTTAAAGGTTGTTGGTTGTTGGTTGTGAAAAAGTAGGGAATGGGTAGTAAAGGCGTTATCTATCTTTTTAACAATAACCATTTTAGTGTAGACTGTCCCTTTAAATGATAGTAGGAAGGTTGTTCTGCTGTATTTATACCAAAACTGTGGCCACGTGATGTTCAACGTTGTGGAACGAACCATTTGTGTGCACAGCCGGGCTGTACTTAATAAAGTGGCTGTTCCTATGAAATCGCATAATCTCTTTCATTCTGGGCTGACACAGTTATAAAGACCAGTAAACCAAAATAAAATGTTATGTAACTTAGCATCTCCTATTGTATAAATGGGTAAATACTACAGAATTACGATTAGCATATTTGTAGAGGGTTTTTTATGGTTTTGTGTAATGTCATTCTGCAATACCCATGTGTAGTAATAGGTAATATTGTTTGAGATTCTTTCTGATAAGCCTTTAAGACTTCTCACAGAATGTGTTTTGTTTCAGGAGAAGGGAGCAGTCAGCACCAGCCTTCTTCCTGCTTCACGATCAGCTCTCACTCGGCAAAATCAGATGGCGCATCAGCTAGCCTTCGATTCAGTGTTTTTGCAAATAAAACAACAACTTCTTCTGGTTCCCAAGATGGAGGTATATTCTCACCTTGCACCTTTTATATAGTTTCTGTATTTTTAAAGACACTGTAAACTCAGAATTGAACTCCCATAGCACACTGGGGGAAAGAATAATTTTCAGTTAAAGGGACGTGAAACCAAAATTTCCTTCCATAAGGCAGGGAGAGTCCACGACTTCATTCCTTACTGTTGGGAAATACAACACCTGGCCACCAGGAGGAGGCAAAGACACCCCAGCCAAAAGCTTTAATATCCCTCCCCTTCCCCTATCCCCCAGTCATTCTTTGCCTTTCGTCACTATTGGAGGTGGCAGAGAAGTGTCAGAAGATTTGGATAGTCCTGTATGGGTATGTTCCCTTCGAGAAAGGACTGGAGTTTTAAGTAATCATGTCAACCTCTCAGTGAGAGTATTGATGGAAGTTAGAGTCTGGAGATGCAGGGATAGTTTTTCTGCAAACCCATCCAGACTGTCGCTAACAGCTCCTGGGAAATCAGTGTTGCAGAGTTTCACTGCTTGCTGCTACACACTCAAGTCCATGTCAAAAGTGCTGCTGCAAGACTGTCACACTTGAGAGGCTGTGCCTGTTCCACATCATAGATCCTGGAGAGTAGACCTTTTCTCCTGTTAAGTGTGATCAGTCCACGGGTCATCATTACTTCTGGGATATTACTCCTCCCCAACAGGAAGTGCAAGAGGATTCACCCAGCAGAGCTGCCATATAGCTCCTCCCCTCTACGTCACTCCCAGTCATTCTCTTGCACCCAACGACTAGATAGGATGTGTGAGAGGACTATGGTGATTATACTTAGTTTTATACCTTCAATCAAAAGTTTGTTATTTTATAATAGCACCGGAGTGTGTTATTCCTTCTCTGGTAGAATTTGAAGAAGAATCTACCTGAGTTTTTACTATGATTTTAGCCGGAGTAGTTAAGATCATATTGCTGTTTCTCGGCCATCTGAGGAGAGGTAAACTTCAGATCAGGGGACAGCGGGCAGATTAATCTGCAAAGAGGTATGTAGCAGCTTTTATTTTCTGACAATGGAATTGATGAGAAAATCCTGCCATACCGATATAATGTCATGTATGTATATTTTACACTTCAGTATTCTGGGGAATGGTACTTCACTGGAATTGCACTGTGTACATAAGACTTTAGCCTATTTTGCAGGGACTAGCAGCAGGCTTTTTAATAACTCTTAATTTATGTTAAACGTTTTTTGCTGGAATGTAAAATCGTTTGCATTTTCTGAGGTACTGGGTGAATAAAATGTTGGGCACTATTTTTCCACTTGGCAGTTGCTTGATCTAATTTCTGACAGTTTACTGATCTCTCTCACTGTTGTGTGTGAGGGGGAGGGGCCGTTTTTGGCGCTTTTGCTACGCATCAAAAAATTCAGTCAGAAGCTCATTGTATTTCCTGCATGATCCGGTTCATCTCTACAGAACTCAGGGGTCTTCAAAACTTGTTTTGAGGGAGGTAATCCTCACAGCAGAGCTGTGAGATTGTAGTTGACTGTGATAAAAAAACGTTTATTCTGTAACTTTTTTTCTGCTATCAGGGTTAGTTATCCTTTGCTAATGGGAACAAATCTTTGCTAAAATTGTGTTTTTTACAAAGATTGATGCTATAACCTTTTCAGTTTATTAATTTTCAACTGTCATAAATCTTTCTGTGCTTCTTATAGGCACAGTACGTTTTCATAGTATTTTACTTGAATAGTATTTCCAAGTTGCAAGTTTATTTGCTAGTGTGTTAAACATGTCTGATTCAGAGGAAGATATCTGTGCTATATGTGCTAATGCCAAAGTGGAGCCCAATAGAAATTTATGTACTAACTGTATTGATGCTACTTTAAATAAAAGTCAATCTGTACAAATTGAACACATTTCACCAAACAGCGAGGGGAGAGTTATGCCGACTAACTCGCCTCACGTGTCAGTACCTGCATCTCCCGCTCGGGAGGTGCGTGATATTGTGGCGCCCAGTACATCTGGGCGGCCATTACAAATAACATTACAAGATATGGCTACTGTTATGACTGAAGTTTTGGCTAAATTACCAGAACTAAGAGGCAAGCGTGATCACTCTGGGGTGAGAACAGAGTGCGCTGATAATGCTAGGGCCATGTCAGATACTGCGTCACAACTTGCAGAACATGAGGACGGAGAGCTTCTTTCTGCGGCTGACGGTTCTGATCCAAACAGATTGGATTCAGATATTTCAAATTTTAAATTTAAGCTGGAAAACCTCCGTGTATTACTAGGGGAGGTGTTAGCGGCTCTGAATGATTGTAACACAGTTGCAATACCAGAGAAAATGTGTAGGTTGGATAAATATTTTGCGGTACCAACGAGTACTGACGTTTTTCCTATACCTAAGAGACTAACTGAAATTATTACTAAGGAGTGGGATAGACCCGGTGTGCCGTTCTCACCCCCTCCGATATTTAGAAAGATGTTTCCAATAGACACCACCACACGGGACTTATGGCAAACGGTCCCTAAGGTGGAGGGAGCAGTTTCTACTTTAGCTAAGCGTACCACTATCCCGGTGGAGGATAGCTGTGCCTTTTCAGATCCAATGGATAAAAAGTTAGAGGGTTACCTTAAGAAAATGTTTGTTCAACAAGGTTTTATATTGCAACCCCTTGCATGCATTGCGCCGGTCACGGCTGCGGCGGCATTCTGGTTTGAGTCTCTGGAAGAGACCATTAGTTCAGCTACTCTGGATGAGATTACGGACAAGCTTAGAGTCCTTAAGCTAGCTAATTCATTCATTTCGGAGGCCGTAGTACATTTAACTAAACTTACGGCTAAGAATTCCGGATTCGCCATTCAGGCGCGCAGAGCACTGTGGCTAAAATCCTGGTCAGCTGATGTTACTTCTAAGTCTAAATTACTTAATATACCTTTCAAAGGGCAGACCTTATTTGGGCCCGGTTTGAAAGAAATTATCGCTGACATTACAGGAGGTAAAGGCCACGCCCTGCCTCAAGACAGAGCCAAACCTAAGGCTAGACAGTCTAATTTTCGTTCCTTTCGGAATTTCAAAGCAGGAGCAGCTTCAACTTCCTCTGCTCCAAAACAGGAAGGATCTGTTGCTCGCTACAGACAAGGCTGGAGACCTAACCAGTCTTGGAACAAGGGCAAGAAGGCCAGGAAACCTGCTGCTGCCCCTAAAACAGCATGAATTGAGGGCCCCCGATCCGGGATCGGATCTAGTGGGGGGCAGACTTTCTCTCTTCGCCCAGGCTTGGGCAAGAGATGTCCAGGATCCCTGGGCGCTAGAGATAATATCTCAGGGATACCTTCTGGACTTCAAATACTCTCCTCCAAGAGAGAGATTTCATCTGTCAAGGTTGTAAACAAACCAAACAAAGAAAAAGGCGTTTCTACGCTGCGTACAAGAGCTTTTGTTAATGGGAGTAATCCATCCAGTTCCACGGTCGGAACAGGGACAAGGGTTTTACTCAAATCTGTTTGTGGTTCCCAAAAAGGAGGGAACTTTCAGACCAATCCTGGATTTAAAGATCCTAAACAAATTCCTAAGAGTTCCATCGTTCAAAATGGAGACTATTCGGACAATTTTACCCATGATCCAAAAGGGTCAGTATATGACCACAGTGGATTTAAAGGATGCTTACCTTCACATACCGATTCACAAAGATCATTACCGGTACCTAAGGTTTGCCTTCCTAGACAGGCATTACCAGTTTGTAGCTCTTCCATTCGGATTGGCTACAGCTCCAAGAATCTTCACAAAGGTTCTGGGTGCTCTTCTGGCGGTACTAAGACCGCGAGGAATCTCGGTAGCCCCGTACCTAGACGACATTCTGATACAAGCTTCAAGCTTTCAAACTGCCAAGTCTCATACAGAGTTAGTACTGGCATTTCTAAGGTCGCATGGATGGAAGGTGAACGAAAAGAAAAGTTCTCTCTTTCCACTCACAAGAGTTCCCTTCCTGGGGACTCTTATAGATTCTGTAGAAATGAAGATTTACCTGACAGAAGACAGGTTAACAAGACTTCAAAGTGCATGCCGCGCCCTTCATTCCATTCAACACCCGTCAGTGGCTCAATGCATGGAGGTAATCGGCTTAATGGTAGCGGCAATGGACATAGTACCCTTTGCACGCTTACACCTCAGACCACTGCAATTGTGCATGCTAAGTCAGTGGAATGGGGATTACTCAGACTTGTCCCCTTCTCTGAATCTGGATCAAGAGACCAGAAATTCTCTTCTATGGTGGCTTTCTCGGCCACATCTGTCCAGGGGGATGCCATTCAGCAGGCCAGACTGGACAATTGTAACAACAGACGCCAGCCTTCTAGGTTGGGGTGCCGTCTGGAATTCTCTGAAGGCTCAGGGACAATGGAGTCAGGAGGAGAGTCTCCTACCAATAAACATTCTGGAATTGAGAGCAGTTCTCAATGCCCTCCTGGCTTGGCCCCAGTTGACAACTCGGGGGTTCATCAGGTTTCACTCGGACAACATCACGACTGTAGCTTACATCAACCATCAGGGAGGGACAAGAAGCTCCCTAGCAATGATGGAAGTATCAAAGATAATTCGCTGGGCAGAGTCTCACTCTTGCCACTTGTCAGCAATCCACATCCCGGGAGTGGAGAACTGGGAGGCGGATTTTTTAAGTCGTCAGACTTTTCATCCGGGGGAGTGGGAACTTCATCCGGAGGTCTTTGCTCAAATACTTCGTCATTGGGGCAAACCAGAGATAGATCTCATGGCGTCTCGACAGAACGCCAAGCTTCCTCGTTACGGGTCCAGATCCAGGGATCCAGGAGCAGTCCTGATAGATGCCTTGACAGCACCTTGGACCTTCAGGATGGCTTATGTGTTTCCACCCTTCCCGATGTTTCCTTGTTTGATTGCCAGAATCAAGCAGGAGAGAGCATCAGTTATTCTAATAGCACCTGCATGGCCACGCAGGACTTGGTATGCAGACCTGGTGGACATGTCATCCTGTCCACCTTGGTCTCTACCTCTGAAACAGGACCTTCTGATACAGGGTCCTTTCAAACATCAAAATCTAACTTCTCTGAAGCTGACTGCTTGGAAATTGAATGCTTGATTTTATCAAAACGTGGTTTTTCTGAGTCAGTTATTGATACCTTAATACAGGCTAGGAAGCCTGTTACCAGAAAGATTTACCATAAGATATGGCGTAAATACCTATATTGGTGCGAATCCAAAGGTTACTCTTGGAGTAAGGTTAGGATTCCTAGGATATTGTCTTTTCTACAAGAAGGTTTAGAAAAGGGTTTATCTGCTAGTTCATTAAAGGGACAGATCTCAGCTCTGTCCATTCTGTTGCACAAACGTCTGTCAGAAGTTCCAGACGTTCAGGCTTTTTGTCAGGCTTTGGCCAGGATTAAGCCTGTGTTTAAAACTGTTGCTCCGCCATGGAGTTTAAACCTTGTTCTTAACGTTTTACAGGGCGTTCCGTTTGAACCCCTTCATTCCATTGATATAAAGTTGTTATCTTGGAAAGTTCTATTTTTAATGGCTATTTCCTCGGCTCGAAGAGTCTCTGAGTTATCAGCCTTACATTGTGATTCTCCTTATTTGATTTTTCATTCGGATAAGGTAGTTCTGCGTACTAAACCTGGGTTCTTACCTAAGGTAGTCACTAACAGGAATATCAAGAGATTGTTGTTCCTTCTTTGTGTCCAAATCCTTCTTCGAAGAAGGAACGTCTTCTGCACAATCTGGATGTAGTTCGTGCCCTAAAATTTTATTTACAGGCAACTAAGGAATTTCGACAAACGTCTTCCCTGTTTGTCGTTTACTCTGGTCAGAGGAGAGGTCAAAAGGCTTCTGCTACCTCTCTTTCTTTTTGGCTTCGTAGCATAATTCGTTTAGCTTATGAGACTGCTGGACAGCAGCCTCCTGAAAGAATTACAGCTCATTCCACTAGAGCTGTGGCTTCCACTTGGGCCTTTAAGAATGAGGCCTCTGTTGAACAGATTTGCAAGGCTGCAACTTGGTCTTCGCTTCATACTTTTTCCAAATTTTACAAATTTGACACTTTTGCTTCCTCGGAGGCTATTTTTGGGAGAAAGGTCCTTCAGGCAGTGGTTCCTTCTGTATAAAGAGCCTGCCTATCCCTCCCGTCATCCGTGTACTTTTGCTTTGGTATTGGTATCCCAGAAGTAATGATGACCCGTGGACTGATCACACTTAACAGGAGAAAACATAATTTATGCTTACCTGATAAATTCCTTTCTCCTGTAGTGTGATCAGTCCACGGCCCACCCTGTTTTCTTTCATGTAATTAACAAGAGTCCATGAGCTAGTGACGTATGGGATATACATTCCTACCAGGAGGGGCAAAGTTTCCCAAACCTTAAAATGCCTATAAATACACCCCTCACCACACCCACAAATCAGTTTTACAAACTTTGCCTCCAAGGGAGGTGGTGAAGTAAGTTTGTGCTAGATTCTACGTTGATATGCGCTCCGCAGCAAGTTGGAGCCCGGTTTTCCTCTCAGCGTGCAGGAATGTCAGAGGGATGTGAAGAGAGTATTGCCTATTGAATGCAGTGATCTCCTTCTACGGGGTCTATTTCATAAGGTTCTCTGTTATCGGTCGTAGAGATTCATCTCTTACCTCCCTTTTCAGATCGACGATATACTCTTATATTTACCATTTCCTCTACTGATTCTCGTTTCAGTACTGGTCTGGCTTTCTACAAACATGTAGATGAGTGTCCTGGGGTAAGTAAGTCTTATTTTCTGTGACACTCTAAGCTATGGTTGGGCACTTTATTTATAAAGTTCTAAATATATGTATTCAAACATTTATTTGCCTTGACTCAGAATGTTCAACTTTCCTTATTTTCAGACAGTCAGTTTCATATTTGGGTTTATGCATTGAATTATCATATTTTTTCTTACCTCAAAAATTTGGCTTTTTTCCCTGTGGGCTGTTAGGCTCGCGGGGGCTGAAATAAAATGCTTCATTTTATTGCGTCATTTTTTCCCATTCCTGAAACTGTCTTATAAGGAATTTGATCTATTTTGCTTTATATGTTGTTTTTTCTCTTACATATTGCAAGATGTCTCACGTTGCATCTGAGCCAGAAGATACTACAGGAAAACCACTGCCTGCTGGATCTACCAAAGCTAAGTGTATCTGCTGTAAACTTTTGGTAGCTATTCCTCCAGCTGTTGTTTGTAATAATTGTCATGACAAACTTGTTAAAGCAGATAATATTTCCTTTAGTGATGTACCATTGCCTGTTGCAGTTCCCTCAACATCTAAGGTGCAGAATGTTCCTGATAACATAAGAGATTTTGTTTCTGAATCCATAAAGAAGGCTTTGTCTGTTATTTCTCCTTCTAGTAAACGTAAAAAGTCTTTTAAATCTTCTCTCTCTACAGATGAATTTTTAAATGAACACCATCATTCTGATTCTTTGGACTCTTCTAGTTCAGAGGATTCTATCTCAGAGATTGATGCTGATAAATCTTCATATTTATTTAAGATGGAATTTATTCGCTCTTTACTTAAAGAAGTACTAATTGCTTTAGAAATAGAGGATTCTAGTCCTCTTGATACTAATTCTATACGTTTGGATAAGGTTTTTAAAGCTCCTGCGGTTATTCCAGAAGTCTTTCCTGTTCCTAATGCTATTTCTGCAGTAATTTCCAAGGAATGGGATAAATTGGGTAATTCATTTACTCCTTCTAAACGTTTTAAGCAATTATATCCTGTTCCGCCTGACAGGTTAGAATTTTGGGACAAAATCCCTAAAGTTGATGGGGCTATTTCTACCCTTGCTAAACGTACTACCATTCCTACGTCAGATGGTACCTCGTTTAAGGATCCTTTAGATAGGAAAATTGAATCTTTTCTAAGAAAAGCTTATCTATGTTCAGGTAATCTTCTTAGACCTGCTATATCATTGGCTGATGTTGCTGCAGCTTCAACTTTTTGGTTGGAAACTCTAGCGCAACAAGTAACAAATCGTGATTCTCATGATATTATTATTCTTCTCCAGCATGCTAATAATTTCATCTGTGATGCCATTTTTGATATTATTAGAGTTGATGTTAGGTTTATGTCTCTGGCTATCTTAGCCAGAAGAGCTTTATGGCTTAAGACCTGGAATGTTGATATGGCTTCTAAATCAACTCTACTTTCCATTTCTTTCCAGGGAAACAAATTATTTGGTTCTCAGTTGGATTCTATTATTTCAACTGTTACTGGTGGGAAAGGAACTTTTTTACCACAGGATAAAAAGTCTAAAGGTAAAAACAGGGCTAACAATCGTTTTCGTTCCTTTCGTTTCAACAAAGAACAAAAGCCTGATCCTTCGTCCTCAGGAGCAGTTTCAGTTTGGAAACCATCTCCAGTCTGGAATAAATCCAAGCCTGCTAGAAAGGCAAAGCCTGCTTCTAAGTTCACATGAAGGTACGGCCCTCATTCCAGTTCAGCTGGTAGGGGGCAGGTTACGTTTTTTCAAAGAAATTTGGATCAATTCTGTTCACAATCTTTGGATTCAGAACATTGTTTCAGAAGGGTACAGAATTGGTTTCAAGATGAGACCTCCTGCAAGGAGATTTTTTCTTTCCCATGTCCCAGTAAATCCAGTGAAAGCTCAAGCATTTCTGAATTGTGTTTCAGATCTAGAGTTGGCTGGAGTAATTATGCCAGTTCCAGTTCCGGAACAGGGGATGGGGTTTTATTCAAATCTCTTCATTGTAAAAAAGAAGGAGAATTCCTTCAGACCAGTTCTGGATCTAAAATTATTGAATCGTTATGTAAGGATACCAACGTTCAAGATGGTAACTGTAAGGACTATATTGCCTTTTGTTCAGCAAGGGAATTATATGTCCACAATAGATTTACAGGATGCATATCTGCATATTCCGATTCATCCAGATCATTATCAGTTCCTGAGATTCTCTTTTCTAGACAAGCATTACCAATTTGTGGCTCTACCGTTTGGCCTTGCTACAGCTCCAAGAATTTTCACAAAGATTCTCGGTGCCCTTCTGTCTGTAATCAGAGAACAGGGTATTGTGGTATTTCCTTATTTGGACGATATCTTGGTACTTGCTCAGTCTTTACATTTAGCAGAGTCTCATACGAATCGACTTGTGTTGTTTCTTCAAGATCATGGTTGGAGGATCAATTTACCAAAAAGTTCTTTGATTCCTCAAACAAGGGTAACCTTTCTGGGTTTCCAGATAGATTCAGTGTCCATGACTCTGTCTTTAACAGACAAGAGACGTCTAAAATTGATTACAGCTTGTCGAAACCTTCAGTCTCAATCATTCCCTTCGGTAGCCTTATGCATGGAGATTCTAGGTCTTATGACTGCTGCATCGGACGCGATCCCCTTTGCTCGTTTTCACATGCGACCTCTTCAGCTCTGTATGCTGAACCAATGGTGCAGGGATTACACAAAGATATATCAATTAATATCTTTAAAACCGATTGTTCGACACTCTCTAACGTGGTGGACAGATCACCTTCGTTTAATTCAGGGGGCTTCTTTTGTTCTTCCGACCTGGACTGTAATTTCAACAGATGCAAGTCTCACAGGTTGGGGAGCTGTGTGGGGATCTCTGACGGCACAAGGAGTTTAGGAATCTCAGGAGGTGAGATTACCGATCAATATCTTGGAACTCCGTGCAGTTTTCAGAGCTCTTCAGTTTTGGCCTCTTCTGAAGAGAGAATCGTTCATTTGTTTTCAGACAGACAATGTCACAACTGTGGCATACATCAATCATCAAGGAGGAACTCGCAGTCCTCTGGCTATGAAAGAAGTATCTCGAATTTTGGTTTGGGCGGAATCCAGCTCCTGTCTAATCTCTGCGGTTCATATCCCAGGTGTAGACAATTGGGAAGCGGATTATCTCAGTCGCCAAACGTTGCATCCGGGCGAATGGTCTCTTCACCCAGAGGTATTTCTTCAGATTGTTCAAATGTGGGGGCTCCCAGAGATAGATCTGATGGCCTCTCATCTAAACAAGAAACTTCCCAGGTATCTGTCCAGATCCCGGGATCCTCAGGCGGAGGCAGTGGATGCATTATCACTTCCTTGGAAGTATCATCCTGCCTATATCTTTCCGCCTCTAGTTCTTCTTCCAAGAGTAATCTCCAAGATTCTGAGGGAATGCTCGTTTGTTCTGCTAATAGCTCCGGCATGGCCTCACAGGTTTTGGTATGCGGATCTTGTCCGGATGGCATCTTGCCAACCATGGACTCTTCCGTTAAGACCAGACCTTCTGTCACAAGGTCCTTTTTTCCATCCGGATCTGAAATCCTTAAATTTAAAGGTATGGAGATTGAACGCTTGATTCTTGGTCAAAGAGGTTTCTTTGACTCCGTGATTAATACTATGTTACAGGCTCGTAAATCTGTATCTCGAGAGATATATTATAGAGTCTGGAAGACTTATATTTCTTGGTGTCTTTCTCATCATTTTTCTTGGCATTCTTTTAGAATACCGAGAATTTTACAGTTTCTTCAGGATGGTTTAGATAAGGGTTTGTCCGCAAGTTCTTTGAAAGGACAAATCTCTGCTCTTTCTGTTCTTTTTCACAGAAAGATTGCTATTCTTCCTGATATTCATTGTTTTGTACAAGCTTTGGTTCGTATAAAACCTGTCATTAAGTCAATTTCTCCTCCTTGGAGTTTGAATTTGGTTCTGGGAGCTCTTCAAGCTCCTCCGTTTGAACCTATGCATTCATTGGACATTAAATTACTTTCTTGGAAAGTTTTGTTCCTTTTGGCCATCTCTTCTGCTAGAAGAGTTTCTGAATTATCTGCTCTTTCTTGTGAGTCTCCTTTTCTGATTTTTCATCAGGATAAGGCGGTGTTGCGAACTTCTTTTGAATTTTTACCTAAAGTTGTGAATTCCAACAACATTAGTAGAGAAATTGTGGTTCCTTCATTATGTCCTAATCCTAAGAATTCTAAGGAGAAATCGTTGCATTCTTTGGATGTTGTTAGAGCTTTGAAATATTATGTTGAAGCTACGAAATCTTTCCGTAAGACTTCTAGTCTATTTGTTATCTTTTCCGGTTCTAGGAAAGGCCAGAAAGCTTCTGCCATTTCTTTGGCATCTTGGTTGAAATCTTTAATTCATCTTGCCTATGTTGAGTCGGGTAAAATTCCGCCTCAGAGAATTACAGCTCATTCTACTAGGTCAGTATCTACTTCCTGGGCGTTTAGGAATGAAGCTTCGGTTGACCAGATCTGCAAAGCAGCAACTTGGTCCTCTTTGCATACTTTTACTAAATTCTACCATTTTGATGTATTTTCTTCTTCTGAAGCAGTTTTTGGTAGAAAAGTTCTTCAGGCAGCGGTTTCAGTTTGAATCTTCTGCTTATGTTTTTTGTTAAACTTTATTTTGGGTGTGGATTATTTTCAGCAGGAATTGGCTGTCTTTATTTTATCCCTCCCTCTCTAGTGACT
This sequence comes from Bombina bombina, assembly GCF_027579735.1. Lineage (NCBI taxonomy): Eukaryota > Metazoa > Chordata > Amphibia > Anura > Bombinatoridae > Bombina > Bombina bombina. The sequence goes on along the minus strand of NC_069509.1, from coordinate 135,152,564 downwards.
CTTGTGTGGAAAGATCCACATCTTGGGTAGTCATTATCCCATACGTCACTAGCTCATGGACTCTTGTTAATTACATGAAAGAAAACATAATTTATGTAAGAACTTACCTGATAAATTCATTTCTTTCATATTAACAAGAGTCCATGAGGCCCACCCTTTTTTGTGGTGGTTATGATTTTTTTGTATAAAGCACAATTATTCCAATTCCTTATTTTATATGCTTCGCACTTTTTTTCTTATCACCCCACTTCTTGGCTATTCGTTAAACTGATTTGTGGGTGTGGTGAGGGGTGTATTTATAGGCATTTTAAGGTTTGGGAAACTTTGCCCCTCCTGGTAGGAATGTATATCCCATACGTCACTAGCTCATGGACTCTTTTTAATATGAAAGAAATGAATTTATCAGGTAAGTTCTTACATAAATTATGTTTTTTAAGGCAGGTAAATATTTTTTAAATTATACTCCAGTCACCACTACACCCTTTGGCTTCTCCTTTCTTGTTGGTCCTTGGTCGAATGACTGGGAGTGACGTAGAGGGGAGGAGCTATATGGCAGCTCTGCTGGGTGAATCCTCTTGCACTTCCTGTTGGGGAGGAGTAATATCCCAGAATTAATGATGACCCGTGGACTGATCACACTACAGGAGAAAGGAATTTATCAGGTAAGCATAAATTATGTTTTTTTTATACATTGTAAAACGCTATACAGGTTCACAGTGTGGCTCCTTTATACCTCAATAGGATCAAGGGTTAATATCTCCTTCAGGCAGATTATTCGAACAGTTTGGGGTTTTATATCTGCCTAATGTGGTAGTTTTCTTCTGTTATGTGTGATCAGTCCACGGGTCATCATTACTTCTGGGATATTATCTGCTCCCCTACAGGAAGTGCAAGAGGATTCACCCAGCAGAGTTGCTATATAGCTCCTCCCCTCTACGTCACCTCCAGTCATTCTCTTGCACCCAAAGACTAGATAGGAGGTGTGAGAGGACTATGGTGATTATACTTAGTTTTTATAACTTCAATCAAAAGTTTGTTATTTTACAATAGCACCGGAGCGTGTTATTACTTCTCTGGCAGAGTTTGAAGAAGAATCTACCAGAGTTTTTTTCTTATGATTTTAACCGGAGTAGTTAAGATCATATTGCTGTTTCTCGGCCATCTGAGGGAGGTAAAAGCTTCAGATCAGGGGACAGCGGGCAGTTGAATCTGCATTGAGGTATGTAGCAGTTTTTATTTTCTGAATGGAATTGATGAGAAAATCCTGCTATACCGTTATAATGACATGTATGTATACTCTACACTTCAGTATTCTGGGGATGGTATTTCACCGGAATTACTCTGTAAAAGTACATTAAGCCTTTTAATAGGTATTTAATTCATGTTAAACGTTTTTGCTGGAATGTAGAATCGTTTGCATTTCTGAGGTACTGAGTGAATAAATATTTGGGCATTATTTTTCCACTTGGCAGTTTGCTTGTTTTGATTATGACAGTTTCGTTTCTCTCTCACTGCTGTGTGTGAGGGGGAGGGGCCGTTTTTGGCGCTCTTTGCTACGCATCAAAAAAATTTCCAGTCAGTTACACTTATATTTTCTGCATGATCCGGTTCATCTCTAACAGAACTCAGGGGTCTTCAAACTTCTTTGAAGGGAAGTAGATTCTCTCAGCAGAGCTGTGAGATTTATATAGTGACTGTGTTTTAAAACGTTGCTCTGTGATTTTTATGTTTAAAATTTAATTAGTGTTGCTTTACTAATGGGAACAAACCTTTGCTAACAAGTTGTGTTGTTTTTAAAGAGTGATGCTATAACTGTTTTTCAGTTCATTATTTCAACTGTCATTTGATCGTTTAGTGCTTCTTTGAGGCACAGTACGTTTTTGTTAAATAAGATTGTAACCAAGTTGCATGTTTATTGCTAGTGTGTTAAACATGTCTGATTCAGAGGAAGATACCTGTGTCATTTGTTCCAATGCCAAGGTGGAGCCCAATAGAAATTTATGTACTAACTGTATTGATGCTACTTTAAATAAAAGCCAATCTGTACAAATTGAACAAATTTCACCAAACAGCGAGGGGAGAGTTATGCCGTCTAACTCGCCTCACGTGTCAGTACCTGCGTCTCCCGCCCGGGAGGTGCGTGATATTATGGCGCCTAGTACATCTGGGCAGCCATTACAGATAACATTACAAGATATGGCTACTGTTATGACTGAAGTTTTGGCTAAGTTACCAGAACTAAGAGGCAAGCGTGATCACTCTGGGGTGAGAACAGAGTGCGCTGATAATTCTAGGGCCATGTCTGATACTGCGTCACAGCTTGCAGAGCATGAGGACGGAGAGCTTCATTCTGTAGGTGACGGTTCTGATCCAAGCAGATTGGATTCAGATATTTCAAATTTTAAATTTAAATTGGAAAACCTCCGTGTATTACTAGGGGAGGTCTTAGCGGCTCTTAACGATTGTAACACTGTTGCAATACCAGAGAAAATGTGTAGGTTGGATAAATACTTTGCGGTACCGGCGAGTACTGACGTTTTTCCTATACCTAAGAGATTAACTGAAATTGTTACTAAGGAGTGGGATAGACCCGGTGTGCCGTTCTCACCCCCTCCAATATTTAGAAAGATGTTTCCAATAGACGCCACCACACGGGACTTATGGCAAACGGTCCCTAAGGTGGAGGGAGCAGTTTCTACTTTAGCTAAGCGCACCACTATCCCGGTGGAGGATAGCTGTGCTTTTTCAGATCCTATGGATAAAAAATTAGAGGGTTACCTTAAGAAAATGTTTGTTCAACAAGGTTTGATATTGCAACCCCTTGCATGCATCGCGCCGATTACGGCTGCGGCAGCATTTTGGATTGAGTCTCTGGAAGAGAACCTTAGTTCCGCTACGCTGGACGACATTACGGACAGGCTTAGAGTCCTTAAACTAGCTAATTCATTCGTTTCGGAGGCCGTGGTACATTTAACCAAACTTACGGCTAAGAATTCAGGATTCGCCATTCAGGCACGTAGGGCGCTGTGGCTAAAATCCTGGTCGGCTGATGTAACTTCTAAGTCCAAATTACTTAATATACCTTTCAAGGGGCAAACTTTATTTGGGCCCGGTTTGAAAGAAATTATCGCTGACATTACAGGAGGTAAGGGCCACGCTCTACCTCAAGACAAAGCCAAAGCTAAGGCTAGACAGTCTAATTTTCGTCCCTTTCGGAATTTCAAAGCAGGTGCAGCATCAACTTCCACTGCACCAAAACAGGAAGGAGCTGTTGCTCGTTACAGACAAGGCTGGAAACCTAACCAGTCCTGGAATAAGGGCAAGCAGGCCAGAAAACCTGCTGCTGCCCCTAAGACAGCATGAACCGAGGGCCCCCGATCCGGGACCGGATCTAGTGGGGGGCAGACTCTCTCTCTTCGCCCAGGCTTGGGCAAGAGATGTCCAGGATCCCTGGGCGCTAGAGATCATATCTCAGGGATACCTTCTAGACTTCAAATTATCTCCCCCACGAGGGAGATTTCATCTGTCAAGGTTGTCAACAAACCAAATAAAGAAAGACGCGTTTCTACGCTGTGTACAAGATCTATTATTAATGGGAGTGATCCATCCGGTTCCGCGGTCGGAACAAGGACAAGGGTTTTACTCAAACCTGTTTGTGGTTCCCAAAAAAGAGGGAACTTTCAGGCCAATCTTGGATTTAAAGATCCTAAACAAATTCCTAAGAGTTCCATCGTTCAAAATGGAAACTATTCGGACAATCTTACCCATGATCCAAAGGGGTCAGTACATGACCACAGTGGATTTAAAGGATGCTTACCTTCACATACCGATTCACAAAGATCATTATCGGTATCTAAGGTTTGCCTTCTTAGACAGGCATTACCAGTTTGTAGCTCTTCCATTCGGATTGGCTACGGCTCCAAGAATCTTCACAAAGGTTCTGGGTGCCCTTCTGGCGGTTCTGAGGCCGCGAGGAATTTCGGTAGCTCCGTACCTAGACGACATTCTGATACAAGCTTCAAGCTTTCAAACTGCCAAGTCTCATACAGAGTTAGTTCTGGCATTTCTAAGGTCGCATGGATGGAAAGTGAACGAAAAGAAGAGTTCTCTCTTGCCTCTCACAAGGGTTCCATTCTTGGGGACTCTTATAGATTCCGTAGAAATGAAGATTTATCTGACAGAAGACAGATTAACAAAGCTTCTAAATGCATGCCGTGTCCTTCGTTCCATTCAACTCCCGTCAGTAGCTCAATGCATGGAGGTGATCGGCTTAATGGTAGCAGCAATGGACATAGTTCCCTTTGCACGCCTACATCTCAGACCGCTGCAATTGTGCATGCTGAGTCAGTGGAATGGGGATTACTCAGATTTGTCCCCCACTCTGAATCTGGATCAAGAGACCAGAAACTCTCTTCTATGGTGGCTTTCTCGGCCACATCTGTCCAGGGGGATGCCTTTCAGCAGGCCGGACTGGACAATTGTAACAACAGACGCCAGCCTTCTAGGTTGGGGCGCTGTCTGGAATTCTCTGAAGGCTCAGGGACAATGGAGTCAGGAGGAAAGTCTCCTGCCAATAAACATTCTGGAATTGAGAGCAGTTCTCAATGCCCTTCTAGCTTGGCCCCAGTTAAAGACTCGGGGGTTCATCAGGTTTCAGTCGGACAACATCACGACTGTAGCTTACATCAACCATCAGGGAGGGACAAGAAGCTCCCTAGCAATGATAGAAGTATCAAAGATAATTCGCTGGGCAGAGTCTCACTCTTGCCACCTGTCAGCAATCCACATCCCGGGAGTGGAGAACTGGGAGGCGGATTTCTTGAGTCGCCAGACTCTTCATCCGGGGGAGTGGGAACTTCATCCGGAGGTCTTTGCCCAAATACTTCGACGTTGGGGCAAACCAGAGATAGATCTCATGGCGTCTCGCCAGAACGCCAAACTTCCTCGCTACGGATCCAGATCCAGGGATCCGGGAGCGGTTCTGATAGATGCTTTGACAGCACCTTGGAACTTCAGGATGGCTTATGTGTTTCCACCCTTCCCGCTGCTTCCTCGATTGATTGCCAAAATCAAACAGGAGAGAGCATCAGTGATTCTAATAGCGCCTGCATGGCCGCGCAGGACTTGGTATGCAGATCTAGTGGACATGTCATCCTGTCCGCCGTGGTCTCTACCTCTAAGACAGGACCTTCTGATTCAGGGTCCATTCAAACATCAAAGTCTAACTTCTCTGAAGCTGACTGCTTGGAAATTGAACGCTTGATTTTATCAAAACGTGGGTTTTCTGAGTCGGTTATTGATACCCTGATACAGGCTAGGAAGCCTGTTACCAGAAAGATTTACCATAAAATATGGCGTAAATACCTATACTGGTGTGAATCCAAAGATTACTCCTGGAGTAAGGTTAGGATTCCTAGGATATTGTCTTTTCTACAAGAAGGTTTAGAAAAGGGTTTATCGGCTAGCTCATTAAAGGGACAGATCTCAGCTCTGTCCATCTTGTTACACAGGCGTCTGTCAGAAAATTCAGACATCCAGGCCTTTTGTCAGGCTTTAGCTAGGATCAAGCCTGTGTTTAAAACTGTTGCTCCGCCATGGAGTTTAAACTTAGTTCTTAACGTTTTACAGGGTGTTCCGTTTGAACCCCTTCATTCCATTGATATAAGATTGTTATCTTGGAAAGTTCTATTTTTAATGGCTATTTCCTCGGCTCGAAGAGTCTCTGAGTTATCAGCCCTACATTGTGATTCTCCTTATCTGATCTTTCACTCAGACAAGGTAGTTCTGCGTACTAAACCTGGGTTCTTACCTAAGGTTGTCTCTAACAGGAATATCAATCAAGAGATTGTTGTTCCCTCCTTGTGTCCAAATCCTTCTTCAAAGAAGGAACGTCTTCTACACAATCTGGATGTAGTTCGTGCCCTCAAGTTCTACTTGCAGGCAACTAAAGATTTTCGCCAAACTTCTTCCCTGTTTGTCGTTTATTCTGGACAGAGGAGAGGTCAAAAAGCTTCTGCTACCTCTCTCTCTTTTTGGCTTCGTAGCATAATACGTTTAGCCTATGAGACTGCTGGACAGCAGCCTCCTGAAAGAATTACAGCTCACTCCACTAGAGCTGTGGCTTCCACTTGGGCCTTTAAGAATGAGGCCTCTGTTGAACAGATTTGCAAGGCTGCAACTTGGTCTTCGCTTCATACTTTTTCCAAATTTTACAAATTTGACACTTTTGCTTCTTCGGAGGCTATTTTTGGGAGAAAGGTTCTTCAGGCAGTGGTTCCTTCTGTATAATGAGCCTGCCTATCCCTCCCGTCATCCGTGTACTTTTGCTTTGGTATTGGTATCCCAGAAGTAATGATGACCCGTGGACTGATCACACATAACAGAAGAAAACATAATTTATGCTTACCTGATAAATTCCTTTCTTCTGTTGTGTGATCAGTCCACGGCCCGCCCTGTTTTTTAAGGCAGGTACATATTTTTTAAATTATAATTCAGTCAACACTACACCCTTGGCTTCTCCTTTCTCGTTGGTCTTTGGTCGAATGACTGGAGGTGACGTAGAGGGGAGGAGCTATATAGCAACTCTGCTGGGTGAATCCTCTTGCACTTCCTGTAGGGGAGCAGATAATATCCCAGAAGTAATGATGACCCGTGGACTGATCACACAACAGAAGAAAGGAATTTATCAGGTAAGCATAAATTATGTTTTTTTTTTTTTGGCTCATAGGCTGTATGTTTTTGGCTTGGAACAAACAGGTTTCACTTTCTTTTTTAAAATGTTGCGCAGCTCATAATAGCTTGGCACCCTTTTTCATAGCAGGGGAAGTCCTGTCTTACGTACTACGTGACCGGGTGCAGTCACTTTCATTTCCTAAGATCCTGCTGCAGACATCACTCCTGAGGAGAGCGTTTTCACTGTTAGCTGTCTAGGTCTAAGAGGTGGTGAGTGTCTCAGCCATTGGGAGTATTAAGGTGCCTTTTTTTAAATAAGTGTTTCTTTTTAATTGTCCTTCTGTGGGTATATTCAAAGCTATGGAGGACTCTTGATACTACATTAAAAGATTCCGCCCCTTCTGTACTGATTAATAATTCCTTTTTATATTGTGAGGAGGCTGTGGTTTGCCCGCCTGCTCAATTTTGTTCCATTTGCCTAAACACTGTTCTAAAGTCTAAGAAGGGAGACAAGCCTGCTAATACTCATAGCACTATTAGCCCTTCTGAGCCGTCTACTTCTCAGGAATCTGGGTCCTGAGAAATTACTACCCTCTCTACATTACTCGCTCCACATGCAGTTCCCCACGGCTCTACTAATCCTCCATCTTGTGGGGGATTTTTTCCAGCGGACTTTACAGTGCAGTTACAATTGTCGGTGTCTGCGGCCCTGAGTGCCTTACCTCGCTCTAAAAGAAGGCAAGAGAAAGGTTAAACATAGTTCTCCTGACCTTAAGTCATCTAAGTATTTGTCGGATTTAGCTACTATATCCCAGCTATCTGAGGATGAGTTAACCTCTGTAGCTTCAGAGGGTAAACTTTCGGAGACTTCAATTATTAAATTTCCTTCAGCGGAGGAACCCTCCTTTAGATTAAAAATTGAGCGCCTGCGTTTTTTATTAAAGGAGGTTCTGTCTACTCTAGAGGTTCCAGAGGCTACACTCCATGAGGAGCCTAAGATTCCTAAATTAGACAGGGTTTACGAAGATAGGAAGGTCCCTCTGACTTTTCCTGTGCCACTTAAGATGGCAAACATTATTAGTAGCGAATGGGAAAGAGTAAGAACTTCTTTTTCCCCCCTTGTCTACTTTTAAAAAATGATTCCCTGTCCCTGACTCTCAATTAGATTTGTGGGGATCCATCCCGAATGTGGATGGCGCTATTTCCACTCTGGCTAAGCATACTACTATCCCTCTGGAGGATAGTTCTTCATTTAGAGAGCCTATGGTTAAAAAAATGGAAACTTTTCTGAGGAAGATGTTTCAACATACAGGGTTTTTATTTCAACCAGCGGCAGCTGTAGCCGCAGTTGCTGGAGCAGCTACCTACTGGTACGACACTCTGTTGGAGCTCATTGAGGTGGAGACTATCCTAGAGGATATTCAGTAGAGAATTAAGGTACTGAGAATTGCTAACTCTTTCATCTGTGACGCAATATGCAGATTATTCGCATAAATGCAAAGGCTGCTGACTTTGCGGTTCTAGCCCGCCGGGCTCTCTGGTTGAAGTCTTGGTCTGTGGATATGACTTCTAAATCCAGACTCCTTTCTCTTCCCTTAAAGGGGAAGATTTTATTTGGTCCAGGGCTGGACTCCATTATCTCTACAGTTACCGGAGGGAAAGGTGCCTTCCTACCGCAAGTTAAGAAGAATAGGCCTAAGGGACGGCAACTGTCTAATTTTCGTTCTGACATGCCGCAACGACAGCAGTCCCCTTCCAAGTCAGAGCAGCCCAAGAGTACTTGGAAGCCCGCTCACTCCTGGAATAAGTCTAAACAGACTGAGAAGCCAGCAGAGAACAAATCGGCATGAAGGGGCAGCCACCAATCCGGGATCGGATCGAGTAGGGGGCAGACTGTCTCTTTTTTCAGATGCTTGGTTCCAGGATGTACAGGATCCTTTGGTCCTGGAGGTTGTATCTCAAGGATAAAGGATAGGATTCAAGAACTGTTGATAACACCTAGGTGTCCAACCTTAGGGGGCGCTGGATAGTAACTAATAATATAATGAGCAAATTCTAAATGCAGAATACAAAGATCTATCACAAATGTGACAATTTGTGTGTAAGATATAATTGATATAAAAGGATGGTCACAATATAACCTATATAGATAAAATACATATGCATAAAAATACAGACAAAATGATTCTAATTAACAGTCAAATACACCCATAGTTGATATATAACTTAGCTGAGTCTTTGTCAGAATGTTGGGAGACAAAGTCCAGTATACAGAATTATCCTGATATATTCCTCAGTTGTAATGACTCATCTGTATATAGTCATCCAAATGTGGCCAGTGATAAACTGTTCAGATGTGATGGGCACCTCCTCTCATGGATATACAGCAAAAGACAGGAATCTGTGAAAAGAATCACAAAGAGAGAGGGCGCCTCCTAGTGCAACACTGCGAACGTAATAATATAGCAGATCTGTGATAAAATGGTACTCACAAATGGAGCAGCACCAGTGTGCTAAATGGTACAAGCTGGGGAATCACAGTGACCCAGCTACACTGATCCTGCAACAGGATGATGGGATCCAGGATATCCAAACGATGTGGTGAGAAAGATAGGCTCAGGCTTCCATGTGATACAACATATTTATTAAAATGGTTGATAAAAGCAGAAGGTGTGTATGCTTCACCCAAAATATAAAAACAAATGTTGACAGATCGCAACGCGTTTCTCAGCCAAACTGACTGTTTCCTCAGGCATCTCTCAAGTCTCATTCGCCCAGGAGCAGATTCCTACTCTCCAGTCTTTCGACAAGACCAGAAAAGAGGGCTGCCTTCTTAGGTTGCATACGGGATCTCTCCTCTTTAGGAGTAATTGTCCTGGTACCTACAGCAGAAAGAGGTTTGGGGTTTTATTTAAACCTTTTCGCGGTTCCAAAGAAGGAGGGAACTTTCCGTCTAATTCTGGACTTAAAATGCCTAAACAAGTTTCTGAGTGTTCCCTCTTTCAAGATGGAATCAATACAGTCAATCCTGCCTCTGGTTCAGGAAGGACAGTTTATGACCACAATAGACCTGAAGGATGCATACCTTCATGTTCCGATTCACAGGGAACATTTTCAGTTCCTGAGGTTTGCTTTTCTGGATCAGCACTTCCAGTTCATAGCTCTTCTGTTTGGCCTAGGTACTGCTCCAAAGATATTTACAAAGGTTCTGGGGGCTCTTCTAGCCGTTGCCAGAACACAAGGTATTGCAGTAGCGCCTTACCTGTACGATTTCTTGGTACTAACACCATCTTTTCAGCTAGCGGAAGAACATTCAGAGTCCCTTCTCAGTCTTCTTCGATCACATGTATGGAAGATAAACTTGGAAAAGAGTTCTCTTACTCCAAGTACAAGGGTGAATTTCCTGGGAACTATAAAAGACTCCATATCCATGAGAATATTCCTCACAGATCAGAGACGTTGCAAGCTAACCTCTGCATGCCTTGCCCCCCAGGCCTCCTCGGGACCCTCAGTGGCTCAGTGTATGGAGGTAATCGGACTCATGGTGTACTGCATGGACATCATTCATTTTGCCAGATTCCATCTCAGACCATTACAACTATGCATGCTGAGACAATGGAACGGCGACCATTCAGATCTGTCTCAACAGATTATGCTAGACAGCCTGTTGAGAGACTCGCTCTCCTGGTGGCTCTGTCCAGATTATCTGTCCCAAGGCACGTGCTTTTTGAGACCGTCCTGGGAGATTGTGACTACGGACACAAGCCTTTCTGGCTTAGGAGCCGTTTAGGGTGCCAAGAAGGCACAAGGTCTGAGTCCTCCCTTCCGATCAATATTTTGGAACTCCGGGCAAAATTCAATGCCTTAAAGGCCAATCAGACAATATAACCTTGGTTGCCTATATCAACCATCAAGGGGGAACGAGAAGTTCCTTTGCGATGAGAGAAGTATCTCAGATACTATGGGTGGAGACTCACAAATGTTTGCTGTCAGCGATCCACATTCCGGGTGTGGACAACTGGAAAGCAGACTTTCTCACCAGGCAATCCTTTCACCCAGGGGAATGGTCTCTTCATCCTGAGTTGTTTGTAGAGATATGCAGCGAGTGGGGGGCGCCGGAGATAGAGCTCATGGCATCCCGCCTCAATACCAAGCTACCCAGGTACGGGTCGAGGTCGTGGAATCCTCAGGCGGAATTAATAGGTGCCCTATCAGTAACATGGGGGTTCAGTGTCATATATCTTTTTCCTCCATTACCGCTTCTCCCTTGTGTGGTTGCTCGCATCAAGCAGGAGCGAGCATCTGTGATTCTGATCAATCCATCATGGCCGTAAAGGACGTGGTTTGCGGATCTGGTGGGGATGTCCTCATCTCCTCAGTGGAGGTTACCTTGTCTCAGAGATCTGCTGATACAGGGTCCCTTTGTTTATCAAAATCTAGATTCTCTGAGGCTGACTGCGTGGAGATTGAATGCTTAGTCTTAGCCAAAAGAGGGTGTTATCGACACTCTGGTTCAAGCTCGTAAGCCAGATACTCGTCGTATCTACCATAAAGTGTGGAGGACTTACTTGTACTGGTGTGAGTTGCATGGTTTTTCCTGGCATAAGGTTAAGGTTGCCAGAATTTTATCTTTTCTCCAGGATGGACTGGAAAAGGGCCTATCTTTTAGTTCCCTGAAGGGACAGATATCTGACCTGTCGGTGTTACTGCACAAAAGATTGGCTGAGCTTCTGGATGTGCAGTCCTTTGTAAAGGCGCTGGCCCCGTTTGAGCTTATGCATACTGTTGACATTAAATTGTTATCTTGGAAGGTACTTTTTGTTGGCTATTGCATCTGCACACAATTTCTGAAATTTCTGCTTTGCAATGTGATCCCCCTTATCTGTTTTTTCATGCTTATAAGGCGGTTTTATGCACTAAACTAGGGTTCCTCCCTAAGGTGGTATTGAATCGTAACATTTATCAAGAAATTGTTGTTCCTTCCTTGTGTCCTAATCCTCCTTCTGCGAAGGAACGTTTGCTTCATAATCTAGATGTGGTTTGGGCCTTGAAGTTCTATCTTCAGGCTACTAAGGAATTCAGACAATCTTCCTCTTTGTCATCTATATGGGGAAGTGTAAGGGGCAGAAGGCTACTACGACTTCTCTATCTTACTGGTTGCGGAGTGTCATCCTCTTAGCTTATGAGACAGCGGGACGACAGCCTCCTGAGAGGATAACGGCTCATGCCACTAGAGCAGTGGCTTCATCTTGGGCTTTTAAGAACGAAGCCTCAATGGATCAGATTTGTAAGGCGGCAACCTGGTTCTCCTTACACACTTAAATTTTACACGTTTGATGTGTTTGCTTCGGCTGCAGCAGCTTTCGGAAGAAAAGTTTTGCAGGCTGTGGTGCCCTCAGAATAGGGTCCACCTTTTTTTTCTGTTCCCTCCTGTTATTCATTCAGTGTCCTCTGGAGCTTGGGTATAGTTTTCCCAACAGTAAGAAATTAAGTTGTAGACTCTCCCTGCTGTATGGAAGGAAACATAATTTATGCTTATCAGATAAATTCCTTTCCTTCCTGGCAGGGAGAGTCCACGACCCCACCCGTAATTTATTTTTTTGATGGGCGGCCTCCTTTTTATATTATTTATTCTGGCGCCTTTTATACCCTGATGTTTTTCCTTGTTCCCTCTGCAAAATGACTGGGGGATAGGGGAAGTGAGAGGGATATTTAAACCTTTGGCTGGGGTGTCTTTGCCTGGTGGCCAGGCGTTGTATTTCCCAACAGTAAGGAATGAAGTTGTGGACTCTCCCTGCCAGGAAAGAAAGGAATTTATCTGGTAAGCATAAATTATGTTTTTTTCTTTCCTGATTCAGATAGAGCATGCAATTTTAAGCAACTTTCTAATGTACTCCCATTATCATTTTTTCTTCATTCTCTTGGTATCTTTATTTGAAAAGCAGGAATGTAAGCTTTGGAGCCCGCCCATATTTGGTTCAGCACCTGGCTAGCTAAATTTAGCCACCAATCAGCAAGCGCTACCCAGGGTTCTGAACCAAAAATGAGCCAGCTCCTAAGCTTACATTCCTGCCTTTTAAAATAAAGATACTAAGAGAACGAAGAAACATTTATAATAGGAGTAAATTAGAAAGTTGCTTATAATTGCATGCTGTATCTGAATCATGAAAGAAAACATTTGGGTTTCATAGCCCTTTAAATATCATTATGTATTTTGCCCACTTTAACTCTTAAAATTGTGTTTGTTCCCACTGACCCTACAACGGTTTCATATATAGTAATGCATTATCCTGCATATAACACAGGATTTGTCTTTTACGTCCCTATTAAACTACATGAACAAGGAAGTAGACATTAACGCAGTACATTAAACGTAAGACTCATTTGCACACTGGAGGAAACGCTGTCAAATAAGTTTTCTTCCATGCGACAATCTTTCACTTTGGATGTCCCATCTTCAGCTTAGATGTTAATGCTAAAGTTTCTGTTGTTTTGACTAACTGGTCTGCTTCCTTTCACAGAGCTGGAGCTATGAAGGTTCAGGAGAGACCCTTACGGATGACTTGCCAACGTTTAGCCTTACTCCATTTGAATACATCAGCAATGTAAGTGATAATAAGTAATCAGCCTTTTGTGGTTTATTGTAGGTAGATGCTGTACTCACATTATTCTCATCCCAGATTGGACAGTATCTCATGTCCCTCCCTCTGCACTTGGAGCCTTTTGTTACCCCCGAAGACTCCTCCTTGGAGCTTGCATTGCACGCTGGGAAATTACCATGTCCTCCTGAACAAGGTAAGCATGCAGCAAAAAACAGTTCTTCATTATTTTCATTATTTTGTGCTATATTCAACAAATAATAATCAAACCTTATAGAAACTTAAAGGGACATTCCAGCCAAAATTGAAAGCCACATGGATGCATTTCAGTTTTGAATGGAAGCATTTTTGTAATGTACATATAAGCTGCTTGTACCATCTGGTAATGACTCAATTTGTTAATTGCTGACATGATACAAGCCCCACTGGTGCTCTGAGCAGCTGCATTATTTAAAATGTTGGTGCACTGAGCATATCTAGCTATGCTTTACATGCACGTGCAGAGAAAACTGTTAATACTAAACCAGTGATAACTTTTACTAGAATCATTGTTGTCAATACAAGTATATTGCAAATATGTTTTTATTTAAAGATGTAATTAATTTATGTTGATTTAAATTTTGACTGGAATGTCCCTTTAACCAAACATACATGTAGACATTTTCATACACACGTATCAACCACGGAAAGCAGCCAATTCTAACATTTAAAACCAATCGCATGCTTTTTATGAAGAGTTAAAAACATTTGTGTGAAACTAATTTGTATTTTCAGGACGATCTTTTATGGTTTGCTTTACAGATGTTTGGTGACAAAATGTCAGAAAAACATACGTAGGTTTTGTGTTTTTCCTGGCATATGACATTGGATAGTAAAGCATGGATGAATTCAAGTACTTATAAATACAAGTTTCTATAAATATAAGTTCCGAGCACATTTTAAATGAATTCAATTTATTTCTAACAATGGACAAGTGTAACTAATTTTAAATACAAACAAACAAAGAAAGCCGTGCGCTCTGTCTTCCCCATGCCATGCACTTAGATGAATGGCACATAAGAGAGTGGAGATGACGTCAGATGCTCAGTGTCAGTGCTCAAACCAGTGGTTTCGTCCACAACCCCAAAAGTGAATCAAATGACAGAAAGTCCAAAGAACAAAATCCACAGATCAGCTACTTATATAATAAAAGTTTTATTTTATAAGTAGCTGACCTGTGGATTTTATGCTTTCTGTCATTTAACTCATTTTGAACACTTTGGAGACAGCTTGGACTTTAATTTGAGGTTTCTTTTTTCTTTTATTGCTTTATAATTTTATTAGCCATTTTCAAACATGAATGGTTTATTTTATTTTTTCATATATGGATCCACTACCCTATCTTTATAGAAGTGCTTCTGCAAATGAAGCCTGTACCTACTAGCCTTAAAGGGACAGTCTACTTGAATATTTTTATTATTTAAAAAGATAGATAATCTCTTTATTATTTCCCAATTTTGCATAACCAACACTGGTATTATTATTAATACACTTTTTACCTCTGTGATTACCGTGTATCTAAGCCTCTGCATACTGCCTCCCTATCTCATATATAACTCCACGGGAGTGAGCACAATGTTATCTACATGGCACGTGTGAGCTAGGCTGCCTTGTTGTGAAAAACTGTCAAAATGCACTCAGATAAGAGGCGGCCTTCAAGGGATTAGAAATTAGCATATGAGCCTACCTAGGTTTAGCTTTCAACAACGAATAACAAGAGAGCAAAGCAAATTTAATGATAAAAGTAAATTGGAAAGTTGTTTAAAATGACATGCCCTATCTGAATTATGAAAGTTTAATTGTGATTTGACTGTCCTTTTTTTGAGAATGTGTTTCTGTGTGTGGCAGGTGAGGAGAGCCCTGAGTTAGACAACATGGCAGACTATTGGCTGGGATCTCTGGCCCGTGCCACCATGCAAACCTACTGTGATGTCATCCTGCAAATCCCGATGCTAACACCACACTCCACCAAGCAATTAGCAACAGATATCGGTGAGACTTATATCTGCACAACCATGTAAAACGAATGTAATTAAAAGGACATAAAACTCAAAATGTATTTCCTCATAAAAATCTGTGTGTAGTAAACCTTAAAAAAAATCCTCTGAAATTTACTTTTATTATTTAGAGATTTTTCCACAGCCCCAAAAGTGATTGAAGTGAATCATTGAGGATTTAGAAGTATAACCCTGCAAAATGCTACACAATGAGCAGGCAACTGGAAGTCGAGAAGTGGTCATAAGACCACGGCTTCCTAACCTTTCGAGCACCTCAGAGGCAGACTTCAAACAATCAGGACTGATCCGTCCGGTATGATTGACAAGTCAGGCTCTTGTGCAGTTTATTGCAAGAGAACAGAGATACACAAGAGATTTCTTGTGCAACTTAAATTCCAGTATCAGATGCTGTCTTGCTCCACATAAACGCAGATAGACATGGTCCGACTGTATAGTAATAAATGGTGGGCCGTAGACTGCAAAGACTTTAATACTCATTCTTCCTGGGATAGTAAATCTATTTCAATTACAACTTCTAACTTGATGTGTTAGTTGGACACTTCGTTATTTGTTAAATACAGAATTTATTTCACATAGTTATGCAAGTTAAACACAAACAGCTTCCCTGGGAGGAAAGAATGTTATTTAATCTTTTAATAAACTCTCTCGCTACGTCTGTCACCGTACATATTTAGCTGAGTAATTGAAATCTAAGGAAAATCAAACGCATTTTTAGCCTGTCTGTGCTAACTTTGTGTATGATTCTTAAATGGACACTAAACACAAATGTTTTCTTTAATGATTCAGATAGAGCAGGCAATTTGAAACAACTTTCTAATTTACTCCTCTTATAATTTTTTCTTTGTTCTCTTGCTATCTTTATTTTAAAAACAGGAATGTGATGCATAGGAGCCGGCTCATTTTTGGTTGAGAACCTGGGTTATGCTTGCTTATTGGTGGGTAAATGTAAGCCTCCAATAAGCAAGAGCTATCCATGGTGCTGAACCTAAAATGGGCTGGCTGCTAAGATTTACATTCATGATTTTCAAATAAAGATAGCAAGAGAACGAAGAAAATTGATAATAGGAGTAATTTAGAAAGTTACTTAAAATTGCATGCTCTATTTGAATCATGAAATAAAAGAATCGGGTTCAGTATCCCTTTAACTCAGCGAAATACTTTGGGTTTAAGCACGACATTGTCCCTGCAATGAGGAACTCATTTGAAGTCGGTAGCATTTTGTATGTGACTACTGTACAAACCTTTTAATAAAAAAAATTCTAACTAAAACAAATAAAATACAATCAGGTTCCATTCATTTTGCCTGTTTTGTATTTACTAGACTATCTGATCAATGTGATGGATGCCTTGGGATTACAGCCTACTCGGAATCTCCAGTACATTGTGACTTTACTGAAGACAAAACCAGAAGATTACAGACAAGCTGCCAAATCATTGCCCAGGAAACTTACCTCTTGTGTGGCAGCAATGAGAAGCTTTGAGTATTAGCTTTTAATAATTTAACTTTTATTTCCAAAGGCTTTAAAGGTGCCGTAAAGATGGACATTTACTGACTTTCCAAGTCTAAATACTGTAAATTATGTTTCCTAATAAATCTTTAAATATTGTTTTGTATTGTGCCTATTTTATTTTTATTATAGTTTCTTATTTATAAAACAAAATGAAGATACTGTTTGAAGATAATCAGGGCCCAAGATTTTGAGAATAATCCTGGCATTTGTCAGTTAAAGTAATTACTTTAAAAAAATATATTTTTAGATTTATTTCCTATGGCATGGAGAGTCCATGATTTCATTCCAGTTACTAGCGGGAAGTCAACTCCTGGCCAGCAGCAGGAGGCAAAGAGCTCCCCAGCAGAGTTGTTAAGTGTCACTTTCCTTACCCATAATCCCCAGTCATTCTCTTTGCCTCTATCACAGGAGGATGTGCGAAGATGGTGTCTGAAGATATTTAATCCTTTAATGGGTCCATGTAAATCTCTTTAGTAAGGTTCTGGGGGCGCTGCTTGTAGTGGCCAGATCCAGGGGCATTGCGGTGGCTCCGTAAATGGACGACATCCTGGTTCAGGCGCCGTCGCTCAGCCTCACAGAGGATCATTCGAGGGCTCTTCTTCTTTTGCTCCAATCTCACGGTTGGTAGATCAATTCAGGAAAGAGATCCCTGGTTCCCAGCAACAGGGTGGAGTTCCTGGGCACGATAATAGACTCTTTGTCCATGAAGATATTTCTCACAGATCAGTGATGCAGGAAGCTTGCGTCCACCTGTCTTGCCCTTCAGTCCTCCACAAGCCCATCGGTGGCTCAATGAATGGAAGAGATAGGTCCCATGGTTTCAAGCATAGAAGTCATCCCATTTGCCAGGTTCCATCTCAGACCTCTTCAATTGTGTATGTTGAGACAGTGGAATGGCGATCATTCAGATCTATCACAGCTGATATCCGTGGATGCTCGAACTCGGAACTCCCTCTCTTGGTGGATTTGTCCGGAGCAGCTGTCCATGGGGACATCCTTCCTGAGATCATCCTGGGAGATTGTGACCACGAACGCCAGTCTGGCAGGATGGGGAGCTGTTTGGGGTGCCAGGATGGCACAAGGAAAGTGGTCCAGGGAGGAGTCTCTCCTTCCGATCAACATCCTGGAACTACAAGCAATTTACAATGCTCTGAAGGCATGGCCTTCTCTGGGGTCGGTCAGTTTCATCAGATTCCAGACCCACAACTGCTTGCTTTCAGCGATTCACATTCCAGGTGCGAACAACTGGGAAGCGGACTTTCTCAGCAAACAATCCTTCCATCCGGGGAATGGTCTCTTCACCTTGAGGTGTTTGCGGAGATTTGTCTCAGATGGGAAACGCTGGAGATATATCTCATGGCGTCCAGACTCAATTGCAAGCTACCTTGATATGGGTCGAGGTCCAGGGATTCCCAGGTAGTGCTGATAGATGCCTTAGTGGTTCCTTGGGGAATTCAGCCTAGCTTACATTTTTCACCGTTACCACTTCTACCTCGTGTAGTGGCACGCATCAAACAGGAGCGAGCCTCGGCCATTCTGATTGCTTCTTCGTGGCCGCGGAGGACGGGTTTGCGGATCTGTTGGGGATGTCATCCCCTCCACTGTGGAGGTTACCCTGTCGCAGGGATCTGCTGTCACAGGGCCCCTTTCAACATCAAAATCTAGATTCTCTGAGGCTGACTGCATGGAGATTGAATGCCTAGCCTTAGCGAAGAGAGGCTTTTCTGAAAGTGTGATTGATACTCTAATTCAGGCAAGGAAGCCAGTCACTCGTCGCATCTACCATAAGGTGTGGAGGACTTACTTGTCCTGGTGTGAGAAGCATGGATATCCTTGGCATAAGGTGAAGGTAGCCAGGATTCTGTCCTTTCTCCAAGATGGTTTGGAGAAAGGTCTTGCCGCTAGTTCCTTAAAGGAACAGATTTCGGCTTTATCAGTCTTGTTACATAGGAGACTCGCTGAGCTCCCTGACATTCAGTCTTTTGTTCAGGCTCTGTCTAGAATCAGGCCTGTCTTTAGACAGTCGGCTCCGCCTTGGAGCTTAAATTTAGTCCTTAAGGTTTTGCAGAGGGTTCCGTTTGAACCTATGCATTCCATAGACATTACGATTCTGTCCTGGAAGGTACTCTTCCTGTTGGCTATTGCATCGGCACGCAGAGTATCTGAACTAGCTGCCTTGCAAAGTGATCCTCCTTATCTGGTGTTTCATGTGGATAAGGCTGTACTTCGCGCTGGGTTGGGGTTTCTCCCCAAGCTGGTGTCTAGCCGTAACATCAATCAGGAAATAGTTGTTCCTTCTTTTTGTCCTAACCCTTCTTCATAACCTGGATGTGGTTCGTGCCTTGAAGTTTTGTTTTCAGGCTACAAAGGATTTCAGACAGTCTACATCTCTTTTTGTGGTGTATTCTGGTAAGTGCAAGGGGCAAAGGGCCCCTGCTACTTCTTTGTGTTTTTGGTTGAGGAGCTTGATTCGCTTGGCTTATGAGACAGCGGGACATACGCCTCCTCAGAGGATCACGGTTCATTCAACTAGAGCTGTGGCTTCATCTTGGGCCTTCAAGAATGAAGTGTCTATGGAGCAGATTTGTAAGACGGCTACCTGGTGCTCCTTACACACTTTTACAAAGTTTTACAAATTTGACGTTTTTGCTTCTGTGGAAGATGTTTTTGGGAGACAGGTTTTGCAAGCTGTGGTGCCCTCAGAATAGGCTTCTGCCTTTTACCCTACCGGTTTCATTCAGTGTCCTCTAGAGCTTGGGTATATGTTCCCAATAGTAATGAATGAAGCCGTTGACTCTCCTCCGCTGTAGATGGAAAACATAAATTATGCTTACCTGATCATTTAATTTCCATCTAGGGGAGGAGAGTCTATGGCTCCCGCCCGTATCTCCGATGGGCAGACCTAAATGTATTCATCTTTTGACACCATTTATACCCTGGTATTTAAGCCTTTGGCTGGGGTGTCTTTGCCTCCTCCAGGTGGCGAGGTTCTTAATTCCCAATAGTAATGAAAGAAGCCGTGGACTCTCCTCCCCTCGATGGAAATGAAATTATCAGGTAAGCATAATTTATGTTTTCCATCAACAGCGGAGGAGAGTCAACGGCTTCATTCATTACTATTGGGAACATATACCCAAGCTCTAGAGGACACTGAATGAAACCGGTAGGGTAAAAGGCGGACCCTATTCTGAGGGCACCACAGCTTGAAAAACCTTTCTCCCAAAAACATCTTCCACAGAAGCAAAAACGTCAAATTTGTAAAACTTTGTAAAAGTGTGTAAGGAGCACCAGGTAGCCGCCTTACAAATCTGCTCCATAGACGCCTCATTCTTGAAGGCCCAAGACAAAGCCACATAAGCATAATTCATGTTTTTTATGGATCCCGTGGGTAAGAAGCTAGAGACTTTCTTATGAAAGATGTACATTCACCAGGGGTTACAATGGCATCAGTTGCAAGTATTGGGGTGCTGCATCTTTTTGGTGCGATGCCCTGTCTGACCTAATTTCAGAAGAGACTACTTTAGAGGAGATCCAAGATAGGATCAAGACTCTAAAACTTGCTAATACATTTATCTGTGATTACAGTTTAGGACAAAAGTCTTCCTCTTCCTCCTCCAAGCCAGACCAATCCAAAACTTCATGGAGATCCAGTCAGCCTTTGAAGATTCACATCTTGCTCCCCCAGGGGCAGGTATTTCCTGTAGAGGTTACCTGTAAACCTGTCAAAGAGAGGCTTTCTTAAACTGCGTAAAGCACCTATCTTTCCTGGTAGTGTTTGTTCCGGTTCCTGTAGAGGAACAGGTCCAAGGATTTTATTCAAACCTGTTCGTAGTTATCCAGCGAATGGATGTTACAAAGTCTTAAAAAAGGGAACTTTCCGTCCATTTTAGACTCAAAGTGTCTTAACAGGTTTCTCAAAGTTCCGTCCTTTAAAATGGAAACTATTTGATCCATTCTACCCTTAGTTCAGGAAGGTCAGTTCTTGACTACCATAGACCTGAAGGACTCGTATCTTCATGTTCCCATTCAGGGAACATCACCATTTTCTATGCTTTGCCTTTCCGGACAAACACATCCAGTTTGTTGCCCTTCCTTTGGTCTTGCTACAGCCCCCGAATCTTTACAAGGGTTCTAGGGGCTCTCTTGGCAGTAGTTAGATCTCATTGAATAGCAATGGTGCTTTACATGGATTTCATCTTGGTTCAAGTGCCATCTTTTCATCTAGCAAGATCTCATACAGAGAAGTTGTTGTCTATTCTACGTTCACTTGGGTGGAAGGGGAATCTGGAAGAGAGTTTCCTAGTACTAGTCACCAGGGTGGGTTTCCCCTTTTTAGGCTGGGGAGCAGTTTGGGATTCTTTTAAGGCTCAAGCTCTTTGGACTTGAAAGGAGTCTTCTCTTATGCATCTTAGAATTGAGAGCATTTTCAATGTCTTAATAGCCTAGTCTCAACTAGCTTTTGTCCGGCTTATCAGTTTTAAATCGGACTATACCTCCTTGGTAGCTTTCATATATCTCCAGGGAGTTATTTAGCAATGAAGGAGGTGACTTGCATTCTCCAGTGGGCAGAGTCTCACAATTGCCTCCTCTCTACCATCCACTTCCCAGGAGTGGACAACGGGGAAGCGGATTTTCTGAGCAGGCAGACATTTCATCCCGAGGAGTGGGCTCTCCACCCAGAGATTTTCACAATGAAAACTCTCAGGTGGGGGGTTCCGGAGTTGGATCTGATGGCGTCACGTCTAAATGCCAAGCTTCCAAAGTATGTTTCAAGATCAAGAGATCCTCGAGCCGCTCTGATAGACACTCTGGAAGTGCCTTGGAACTTCAGTATGGCGTACTTGTTCCCTCTGTTTGCTCTCCTTCTTCGACTCATTGCTCGTATCAGGCATGAGAGGGTGTCTGTGATTCTAATAGCTCCTGTCTGGCCTCCCAGGATCTGATTTTTTTTTCACCTTGGAGGTTGCCACTGAGGAAGGACCTTCTACTTCAGGGTCCCTTCCTCCTCCTAAATCTAGATTCTCTGAAGCTTACTGCTGGGAGACTTATCGCCTAGTCTTGGCTAGGCGTGTTTTCTCTGAGAAAATCATTGAATCTATGCCTTAGGCTCATAAGCCTGTTACTGGTAAGATTTTCCTTAAGGTATGGCGCAAATAACTGTATTAGTGCGAATCAAAAGGGTTTCTCTTGGAGTCGAGTGAGGGTTCCTCGCATTCTGACAGATCTGCCAGATGTTCAAATTTTTGTTCTGGCCTTGGTCAGAATCAGGCTTTTGTTTAATCCTGTTGCTCCTTCCTGGGGCCTTAACCTTGTTCTTAAAGTTTTGCAGCAGGCTCCGTTTGAGCCTATGCATTCGGTTGTTTTTAAGGTGTTATCATGGAAAGTTTTGTTTCTACTTATTATTTCATCTGCTCGCAGAGTTTCCAAGCTTTTAGCTCTGCAGTGTGATTCCCCTTACCTTATTTTTCATGCAGGTAAGGCGGTCCTTCATACTAAATTGGGGTTTCTTCACAAAGTGGTATAGGATCACAACATCAGTCAAGAAATTGTTGTTTTTTTCCTTTTGTCAAAATCCTTCTTCATAGAAGGAACATGTGTAACACAACCTGGAAGTTGTTTGTGCTCAGAGGACCACTTCTACTGCTCTTTCTCTCTGGTTGAGAAGTGTTATCCGTTTAGCATATGAGACAGCTGGACAACAGCCTCCTAAGAGAAATACGTTTCATTCCACGAGGGCTGTCTCTTCTTCCTGGACTTTTAAAAAATGAAGCTTCTGTGGAGCAAATCTGCAAGGCGGCCGCTTGGTCCTCATTGCATTCTTTTTCCAAATTCTACAAATCTGATACTTCTGCCTCGGCTGAGGCTTCCTTTGGGAGAATAGTTCTTCAAGCGGTGGTGCCTTCCATTTAGATCTGCATGTCTTATTCTCCCCTTTCATTCTGTGTCCTCTAGCTTGAGTATTGGTTCCCACTAGTAATTGGAATGAAATTGTGGACTCTCCATACCATAGGAAAGAAAACATGTATGCTTCCCTGATAAATTTCTTTCTTTCCGGGCATGGAGAGTCCACGACCCGCTCTTATCTACATTTAAGAGGGCAAATTTTGTGGTATAAACCACAGGCACCTCTATACCCTTGTGTTGTCTTTTTTTTCCATTTTCCTTTGGCTAAATGACTGGGGATTATGGGTAAGGGAAGTGACACTTAACAGTTCTGCTGGGGTGCTCTTTGCCTCCTCCTGCTGGCCAGGAGTTGAATTCCCACTAGTAATTGGAATTAAATTGTGGACTCTCCATGCCCGGAAAGAAAGAAATTTATCAGGTAAGCAACATTTTTTTAAAATTATTACTAGAATGTTAATTTAAATGATAACAGATTTTAGAGTTGTGTTTTTTTAACAATGATTTTAGAATCTTTTTGCAGTTTTCATTCTGGTCAGAATATACTAATTACCCACTGAGAGATGTTAAAGGGAACTCAGTGGATGTTAAACATGTGTGTCCATCAAGTAAATTGGGATCTACCAGTGGATCACAGTGAGTGATTTTCTGAATCACTCTAAGCCATTGATAGAATGGGCTTTAAGAGATATGAAACCCAAAAATATTATTTTGTGATTCATACAAGTTTTAGAAAGTTTCCAGGTTACTTGTATTATCAAATTTGCTTCTTCCCATGCATGGTATTCTTTGTTGAAGAGTTACCTAGGTAGGTGTCTGGCACACAATATGGCAGGAAATAGTGTTGCCATCTAGTGCTTTTGCAAATGGATAACATACAGTTCTCCAGACACGTGCTTGCTCCTGAGCTTATGTCCCTGATTTTCAACACAAAATACCAAGAGAACAATGAAAATTTGATAATAAAAGTGAATTATTATTATCATTTATTTGTATAGCGTCAAAAAATTCGGTAGTGAGTTAGAGGTATACAATGACAATGATTTGTGAGAAGATGCAAAAACACAACAGACAAAAGGAAGAGGGCCCTGCTCCGAAGAGCTTACAGTCTACAGGTTGATGGTGCAAAGATATAAGGTTTGGGGTAGCTTTTCTTGTAGTTGCGGCAGCTCAAAGTTCAAAGCAGTTCAAGAATTATTTTGGGTAGGATAAAAAAAGAGAAGAAATGGTAAGCCTCTCTGAATAGGTGTGTTTTCAATGAGCGTTTGGAACTCTACCCCGCTCCATAAGACTGTCTCCAACCCTGTATAGCGTCAGAGGACAGGATCAGCACGTGAGGAGTCTTGGAGACGCGAGAGGGACAAAGAGATAATAGGATTGACAAGACGTAGGTCAGAGGTAGATCGTTGATGACGGGTCGGAGAGTATTTGGAGATGAGAAAGGAAGAATAGTTGGGAGTGATGCTGTTGAGTGCTTTATAGGTTTAGGGTTAAATTGTATTCTGGAGTGTATGGGGAGCCAGTGTAGAGACTGGCGGAGCAGCTGATGTAGATTGACGACCTAGCTGAAGCATTCATTATATAGGCTGGAGGCAGGAGAGGCGGTGTTTGGGATGGCCATTAACAAGTAGATTGCAGTAGTCAATGCGTGACAGAATAAGGGATTCATGAACAAAAAATGTGGGGTTTTCTTTCCCTCTAAGTTAAAATAAATCTAAAAATGGGAGTTTGCAAATGCATGTTATACACCACTATAGTAGCCTCTGTTAAAACATAAGTGTTGATTCGCACAAGAATGTGAGTCTGTGGTAAATGAAGATCAATTGAAAGCTCAGGTTTTCCTATTTTCACTAAAAAGAAAAAGACGACCTTAAAAAACAAATAGACGCCGTCTACCTAAAGCCGTGGTTCTCAGATAATGCTCAGCAGCACACTAGTACACTGTAAGAGGGGATTTGGTGCACAGCAAACTGAAGTGAAGTAATAAGCTGTGGTGGGATTTCTTGTGCCATCCAAGATCTACACACATGATGAATTGTTCTTTCATGCTTTAGATAGAACATGCAATTTTAAATACCTTTTCAATTGACTTCTATTATCTAATATGTTTTGTTCTATTGGTATATTTGTTTAAAAGCAATGCACTACTGGGAGCTGACTGCTGATTGGTGGCTGCACATATATGCTCTTTGTCATCACTCATCTGATGTGTACAGATAGCTCCCAGTAGTGCAATGCTGCCTCTTCAGTAAAGGATACCAAGAGACTGAAGCAAATCTGATAATAGAAGGAATTTAGAAAGTTGTTTACAATAGTAAACTATCTGAATTATGAAAGGAAAAAATTTGGGTTTCATGTCCCTTTAAGTGAAGAGATGGCTTCTATATCAATGAAGAGATGTCTATTGAAAAAGTTTGGATTTAATTAAAGAAGAATATACTTTAATGGCTAAAAAAAAAACCTTGTCCATTGTCATGCAATTTTCTACATCATACTGATCTTCACTTACTAGCATTAAATACAAAAAAGAGACTCCAGTGTGTTATAGATGAAATGAGGGTATGTTTTTCTCATATATGTCCCAACATTGAAAAAGTCACCAAAAAACATGCAGCTTAATGTTTCACAGAGCTACATTTATTGTATAACAAGGAAAGAGAAGTAATAGCTTTCTGTAGTCTAATTTCCTTTTATTCATAGTTTAAAATCTAATTTTTATTTTCTTCGCAAGAAAATGTTAAAAATGTTTTACAGTGTGGCACTAATCAAAATACGTTTGAGAACCACGATGATAAATCCGGCTTCGCCCCCTTTGGCGTCCAGCTTGTGGGGCAACTCAACGATTGGAGGAAGCCAGATTCGTCATCTATATGCTAATGAAAGCAGGAGCTGCGGATCTGCGTTATGATTACCATAACGCAAAGGTAAATATTTTTAAAAATAAGCATCGTTATAAACTTTAATGAATTAAAGTGCTCCTGTTTTTAAGATTATTATTGGATACTGTCCTAAAATTCATTAACGTTTACAATCACTTTAATGACATAGAAAATGCAAATCAGCAACCTAGAAAGTGAATTGTACATACATTCAACGTTTCTACCTGTCACTTTAAGAGATTACATATGTTTGGACAGGATCTCTAATGCCAATGAGAAGGTTGGGTTTTACTTGTAACCACCTGCTTTCTCGGTAGTGCTGGAGAGGAACTAAAGAGTATAAACATTAGGAATGTTTATAAAGGGCCTGTATCAGACACTGTTAAACATTGTTATTTTTTTTTTACAAGCTTGTGAACCTGTTTTATTAAAATGAACAAAGCAACGCTGTCAGGTGTCCTGCACTTATCACCTTGAGGAAGTGATAGTGTAAAACATGTACCCATCTCTAGATGCGCCAAAGTTCAGGGCCGCGATCTGAAATTCTATAAGGGAGATCAGGTCTCTGTAATACTCTTCAAAAAGAAAACAACCAGTCTTGTTCAAATGTCAAAAGAAACAGTATTCCAGCTATTTGAAATTAGAATCAGAGACCATCAGCTTTACTAGTATGATATGGTGTTTAGTGCTTCCAGCAATGGGCTAGATTACACTTGCAGTTTATAATGTCTGCTGGGTAATGTGCTCAGCTTTGTACATACAATCTCACAATTGGGTAAAATGAAACTCATGATTCAGACAGAGGGGCATATTTATCAAGCTCCGTATGGACCTTGACTTGTGTTTCTGGCGAGCCGTTAGGCTCGCCGGAAACACATGTTAGGAAGTAGCAGTCTAAAGACCGCTTCTCCATAACCTGTCCGCCTGTTCTGAGGCGGCGGACAGACATTGCCAGAAATCAACCCAATCGAATACGATCGGGTTGACACCCCCTGCTAGCGGCCAATTGGACGCAAATCTGCAGGGGGCGGCATTGCACCAGCAGTTCACAAGAACTGCTGGTGCAATGATAAATACTGAGAGCGTATGCTGTCGGCATTTATCGATGTGCAGCGGACATTATCTGCAATATCGGATCATGTCCGCTCGCACAATGATAATTCGGCCCCAGAGTGTGAAGTTTAATGAGACTTTCCAGTTTACTATCATGAGCAAATTTGACACAATCTTTTTATATTCACACTTTCTGATGCCCCAGCACCTACTGAGTTAACAGTGTATACGTATACTAGTCTGTGATTGGATGATGACTGTCACATGATACGGGGGGGGGCGCGAAAATGCAGAACAAAATATATTAATCAGGAAAAAAAATTGCTTATTTGAAATTTAGAGTACCATTGCATTGTATATTTATTATGCACTTGTTGAATATACAATTCTATTATATTTAATTGTTCTATAAGCAAAGTTGTTTTTTTTTTTTTTTTTAATGCACCAAATGCGTAAATAGCATGCCCTATACTTTAAATGGTAAGTGGTAGTAATGTGCTCAAGTCAGTGGTCGAGTGTTGCACTTATGCGCAATCCAAAATACTGCTTAAATGTATTAAATATATAGCAAATTGTTTCTACATGTTTATATTTTATTTAAAATAACTGTCTTTGCTCTTTAAAACTATCACCTATTGTTCTCAAGGACATGCCCATAAAAATGGGCTGAGCCCACAGGCAAAGCAGACCTGCCAATGTTATTGATGTCTAAACATAAATTATGTATTGAAATGCTAATTAGGGCTTGGCATAACCAGGTTTGTCTGATACAGAGATTTCTGTCTTTCTCTTACCCCACACTGGAAGATTAATTAGTGCTATTGTCTCCTGTTTACATAGCCTTTTTACAGAGAATATGCTTATTATAAATATTTTCAGTATGGTTGTTTCTACAAGCAAAAGCAGCTAATTAAAAGATAGAGGAGCTGTTAGGACACAATTGAGTTACAACCCAACAGGTAAAATGGACAAATGGGAACACCTAAGGTTTTTGTATCCTTTCAATGGGCTTGATCATCAAAGATTCTCCAGTTTGGAGAGAAATTATAGTGCAGAGTTCACAGTGGCTGAAATGATTTAAATCTTTAAGAAAAGGGTGGAATCTGGAAGTCCCAGAGAGATGAGAGGGGCCTTCCTTACAAGATAATGAGGCTCTCTGGGAAACAGGATCATACAGGAGAGAGTGAAGTTAAAGGGACATTGTACACTACATTTTTCTTTGCATAAATGTTTTGTAGACTATCGATTTACAGTATCCCATAAAAGTGAGTACACCCCTCACATTTTTGTAAATATTTTATATGTTTTCATGTGACAACACTAAAGAAATGATACTTTGCTACAATGTAAAGTAGTGAGTGTACAGCCTGTATAACAGTGTAAATTTGCTGTCCCCTCAAAATAACTCAACACACAGCCATTAATGTCTAAACCGTTGGCAACAAAAGTGAGTACACCCCTAAGTGTAAATGATCAAATTGGGCCCAATTAGCCATTTTCTCTCCCCGGTGTCATGTGACTCATTAGTGTTACAAGGTCTCAGGTGTGAATGGGGAGCAGGTGTTTTAAATTTGGTGTTATCGCTCTCACACTCTATCATACTGGTCACTGGAAGTTAAACATGGCACCTCATGGCAAAGAACTCTCTGAGGATCTGAAAAAAAGAATTGTTGCTCTACATAAAGATGGCCTCGGCTATAAGAAGATTGCCTTGAAACTGAGCTGCAGCACGGTGGGCAAGACCATACAGCAGTTTCACAGGACAGGTCGACCAAAGAAGTTGAGTGCACGTGCTTAGCGTCATATCCAGAGGTTGTCTTTGGGAAATAGATGTATGAGTGCTGCCAGCATTGCTGCAGAGGTTGAAGGGGTGGGGGTCACACTGCATCAAATTGGTCTGCATGGCTGTCATCCCAGAAGGAAGCCTCTTCTAAAGATGATGCACAAGAAAGCCTGCAAACAGTTTGCTGAAGACAAGCAGACTAAGGACATGGATTACTGGAACCATGTGCTGTGGTCCGATGAGACCAAGATAAACTTATTTAGTTTAGATGGTGTCAAGCGTGTGTGGCAGCAACCAGGTAAGGGGTACAAGACAAGTGTGTCTTGCCTACAGTCAAGCATGGTGGTGGAAGTGTCATGGTCTGGGCCTGCATGAGTGCTGCCGGCACTGGGGAGCTACAATTCATTGAAGGAACCATGAATGCCAACATGTACTGGGACATACTGAAGCAGAGCATGATCCCCTCCCTTCGAAGACTGGGCCGCAGGGCAGTATTCCAACATGATAATGACCCCAAACACACATCCAAGACGACCACTGCCTTGCTAAAGAAATTGAGGGTAAAAGTGATGGACTGGCCAAGCATTATTTCTACAGACCTAAACCCTATTGAGCATCTGTGGGGCATCCTCAAACAGAAGGTGGGGGAGTGCAAGGTCTCTAACATCCACCAGCTCCGTGATGTCGTCATGGAGGAGGACTCCAGTGGCAACCTGTGAAGCTCTGGTGAACTCCATGCCCAAGAGGGCTAAGGCAGTGCTGGAAAATATTGGTGGCCACACAAAATATTGACACTTTGGGCCCAATTTGATCATTTCCACTTAGGAGTGTACTCACTTTTGTTGCCAATGGTTTAGACATTAATGGCTGTGTGTTGAGTTATTTTGAGGGGACAGCAAATTTGCACTGTTATACAGGCTGTACACTCACTATTTTACATTGTAGCAAAGTGTCATTTCTTCAGTGTTGTCACATGAAAAGATATAATAAAATATTTACAAGAATGTGAGGGGTGTACTCACTTTTGTGGGATACTGACTGTATATAGCCCATCTGGGAGTGTTTTTGTAACAATGTTGTCATATACCGCTCACCTGGCTCCTCAACTTAATTTCTAGATTATTTTTGTGCCTGGCTACCTTATTTCCTTTCCTCAGACACCTCTGCCCTCATTCTTGGTGACTTCAACATCCCTCTTGACAATTGCACTGCCTCCTCTGCAAAACAACTTCTGCAACTTACTTCCTCTTTCCGCCTGTCACAATAGACTGACTCTCCCACTCACAAAGATGTTCACTCCCTTGATCTGATTTTCACCTATTGATGCACTATCTTATATTTCAAAAACTCCCCTTCCTCTTTCTGACCATCATCTCCACACTTGCAACACCACATCCCTCCCTACAACTCTCCCTTCTTCTACTCCTCACACCAAACTTCACAGAAGCATTGTCACTAGATCAGCAACAGCTCACTTGCCCTGACTAATCTATCTGCCATTATAACTCCACCCTTACATCGGTCCTTGACAATCTGGCTCCACCTACCATAGCTCGGAAACCACATTCCCATCCTCAGCACTGGCATACTCCTCTGACACGGTACCTACGCAGATGTTCCCGTACTGCTGAGCGACACTGGAGAAAATCTCGTAGTTCAGCTGACTTTCTTCACTTCAAGTTCATCTTTATAAGCAACATTACTTCTCTACTCTTTTCTCTACTCTTTTCTCAAACCCAAACGTCTGTTCTCCACGTTCAATACTCTTCTCCGCCCACCCTACCTCTTAATAAAACTTCTTTCTCAGCTCACTTGCCAGCCACTTCAATAACAAAATTGACGCCATCAGAAATTAAATCAGCTCTTAACAGACTACTAATTTCCCACCCCCTCAAAAGCTCACAATCATCCAAAACCCAAATAGCATTGAATTCAGCTCTTTTGCCCCTGTTACTGAGGAAGAAGTTTCTGCCCTTATACTGTCCTCTCACCTCACTACCTGTTCCCTCAACCCCATCCCCTCACAGCTTCTCCCCTCCCTCTCTTCTACCCTTACCCCTATACTCACACACATCGTCAACCTCTCCCTCAGCACTGGTATAGTTCTCTTATCTCTAAAACATGCACTGGTAACACCTATTTCAAAAAAACTCTTGATCCAACCTCCCTATCCAAATGTCGCCCTATTTCCCTACTCCCTCTTGCCTCAAAGCTTCTTGAAAAGCTAGTATATGCAAGTCTATCCCATTTCCTTACACTAAACTCCCTCCTTGACCCTGCACTGCAATCTGGATTTCGTCCCCATCACTCCACAGAGACAGCAATTGTTCAAGTTACCAACGACCTATTTACAGCAAAATCCAAAGGCCACTTCTCTCTGCTTATCCTCCTTGATCTGGCTGCAGCCTTTTATAAAGTTGACCACCTTCTTTTGCTCCAAACCCTCTAATCCTTCGGCATTTGCGACACAGCTCTCTCGTGGTTCTCTTCCTATCTAACCATACCTTTTGTGTAGCCTTCTCTGTGGCATACTCTGCCCCGTTACCACTTTCTGTTGGGGTACTTCAAGGCTCTGTCCTTGGTCCCTTTCTCTTTTTAATCTGCACGTTATCATTAGGTTCCTTAATAAAGTCCCATGGGTTTCAATATCATTTGTATGCCAATGACACCCAGATCTACCTCTCTGCACCAGACCTATCTCCTTCCTTGCTAACCGTGTCACTAACTGTCTTTCTCATATCTCATCTTGGATGTCCTCTCACTACCTTTAGCTAAATCTCTCCAAAACTGAGCTCCTTATTTTTTTTCCCCCTTCTTCAAAAATCTCCACCCCACCCCCCATTTCTCTATAACTGTTGATAACTCCATCATTACCCCTACCCCGTATGCCGGATATCTTGGGGTCACACTTGGCTCAGACCTTTCTTTCACTTCTCACATTCAGTCCTTGGCTAAAGCCTGCCGCTTCCACCTTAAAAACATCTCTCAAATTAGACATTTCTTTACACAAGACACAACTAAGATTTGAATCCACTCCATTATCCTTTCTCGCCTCGACTACTGCAACTCCATCCTCTCTGATCTCCCTAGCTGCCACCTAGCTCCTTTACAATCCATAATGAATGCCTCTGCCAGGCTCATCTTTCTTTGCCGTCGCTCTTCATCAGCTGCACCTCTTTGCCAATCCCTTCACTGGCTTCCTCTTGCCTCCAGGATTAAACACAAAATTCTCACTCTGACATACAAAGCCCTCAGCTGCACTGCTCCCCCCTACATCTCAGACCTTGTCTCCAGATACTCTCCCTCCTGTCCCCTTCACTCTGCTCACAATCTCCTTCTCTCTTGTTAGTTCCTCACATTCCCGTTTACAGGACTCCTCCAGACTGGCTCCCATCTTGTGGAACTCTCTGCCTCACTCCACGAGACTCTTCCCTAGTTTTAAAAGCTTCAAGCACTCCCTAAAGACTCTACTATTCAGGGATGCATACAACCTACACTAACCTTTCCTAACTCCTTTGCTTTCCCCTTGAACCCCTTAGAATGTAAGCCTATGAGCCTAGCTATTTGTAGATCGCGTTCGTAGGAGCCGACTACAACAGTGCAACTCTCGGCAAGGCCCTCTATCCATTTGATCCCTATAAATGTTATCTTTTATACCGCCTATGTGAATAGCGCTGCAGAATCTGTTGGCACTCTACAAATACCTGATGATAATAATATATAGTTTTGCTTATTTTTTAATAACATTGAATAACTCCTAACCCAGCCCCATAGTGCCAAATGTATACGTGCGTTTACAGAGTACTGCTGGCTCCTGTTTAATTTATCTGTCTTTTTATATGCAGTGAATTCGGAGGGTCTTATCTTCTTGTTTTTCCAGCCCCTTTCACTGGGTGTCCCAGTCAGCCTCATCAACTGTGCTAAACTGGGAGCTAGCTTCTAAATTCGTTTTTATATATATAAATATATAAATGTATATAAAGGTTTTATACTGCATTCATAGATCAGTATCTGTGCATATTCTTCTTTATAGTAGGGTCTATTACATGCAGTTATATTAACCCCTTAACGACCAAGGGCGTGCCAGGCACGTCCTACAAAAAGTGCCAGGTAATGACCAAGGACGTGCCTGGCACGTCCTCTGGGGTTTCAAGCGCTGGAAGCAATCGTGATCGCTTCCAGGCGCTTTCAGAGTAATACAGTGATGCCTCGATATTGAGGCATCCTGCAATACCCTTTTTTTAGGCACCGATGCAGAGAGAGCCACTCTGCATCGGTGCACGATGGTGCCGATTGTTGGTAGGTGGGAGCCATAGCAGGGAGGCGGGGAGGGCGGCCCATTGCTGGAGGATATTCAGATCCTGTCCCTACATTATGTTTAATTCATAACACCTTAACATAAGAGTGAAAGGGAGAGGGGAAATATTTTGGAAAATGGGATCTGGAGGTGGTAGGGTATTGAGGGGGGGCAACTACACTACAGAAAATGGGGGTTTTCTTTTTTTTATAGAAAAAGGGCAAATTTTTTAGTAAACTGGGTACTGTACTACTGGCAGACAGCTGCCAGTACCTAAGATAGCGGCCAATAGGTTGAGGGGGGAGGCTTAGAGAGCTGTTTGGGGGGATTAGGGAGGTTGGGGTATCCTACACTTCAGATAAAATATAAAAAAAATTAAAATCTTTAAAAAAAAATAAACACCTTTATTTTTATGCTGGCAGTCTTTCTGCCACTACTTAGGATGGCGGTGACAATTGTGAGGTGGGGGAGGGAAGAGAGCTGTTTGAGGGGGGTTAGGGAGGGATCAGGGGGTTGGATGTGTCAGGTGGGAGGCTGATCTCCACACTAAAGCTAAAATTGACCCTACAAGCTACCTAATTAACCCTTTAACTGCTGGGCATAATACAAGTGTGGTACGCGCAGCATTTAGCGGCCTTCTAATTACCAAAAAGCAATGCCAAAGCCATATATGTCTGCTATTTCTGAACAAAGGGGATCCTAGAAAAGCATTTACAACCATATGTGCCATAATTGCACAAGCTGTTTGTAAATAATTTTAATTAGAAACCTAAAGTTTGTGAAAAAGTTAACAATTTTTTTTTTATTTGATCGCATTTGGCGGTGAAATGGTGGCATAAAATATACCAAAATGGGCCTAGATCAATACTTTGGGTTGTCTACTAAAAACAATATATACATGTGAAGGGTTGGTTATTCAGGGATTCCTGACAGATATCAGTGTTCCAATGTAACTATCGCTAATTTTGAGGGGAAAAAATGGTTTGAAAATAGCAATGTGCTACTTGTATTTACTGCCCTATAACTTGCAAAGAACATGTAAACATTGGGTATTTCTAAACTCAGGACAAAATTTAGAAACTATTTAGCATGGGTGTTTTTGGTGGTTGTAGATGTGTAACAGATTTTGGGGGTCAAAGTTAGAATTTTATTTTGTACTTTTTCATCATATTTTATAAAAAAAATTATAGTAAATGATAAGATATAATGAAAATAATAGTATCTTCAGAAAGTCCATTTAATGGCGAGAAAAATGGTATATAATATGTGTGGGTAGATTAGCTGTAATTTTCCTCTTACTCATTTAAACACAACCACCGCAAAAATGTAAAAATAGCCCTGGTCCTTAACAGTAAGGAAATGGAAAATCGGTCTGGTCACTAAGGGGTTAAAATTGGTGTGCACTGTCCCTTTAAAGGGACATAAAATCCAGAATTTTTCTTTCATGATTCAGATTGAGCATACAACTTAAAACAACTTTCCAAGTTACATTATTTTGCTTTTTAAACTTTGGTATCCTTTGTTGAAAAGCATACCAATCAGTGCACTAATGGGAGCTAGCTAGTGTCATTGGCACATCTGATGTAATTGCTGCTCCTTCAACAAATGATACCAAGAGAATGAAGCCAATCGGATACTAGAAGCAAAATCGGACAGTTGTTTAAAAAAGTGTATACCTGTATAACTGAATTATGAAGAAAAAAAAGGGTTTTATGTCCTTTAACAGTGGACCACCTGAAACATACTGTATATATATTCTCAGTTTGCAACAAATACACATTTAACTGAACTGTTTTCACTTTAACTTGCATTTGCATCTAGTTTAGTACATTACTTTTCTGTCAGTTAAAGGGACAGTATAGTAAAACAAACATTCATGATTTAGATAGAGCATGCTATTTTAAATAACTTTACAATTTACTTCTATTATCAAATTTGCTTTGTTCATAGTATTCTTTGTTGAAGTCTAAACCTAGGTAGGCTAATAGGAGCTTAGGAGCGTGTATGTGTCTATAGTATAGTCTATGTCTGTGGCAGCAGTGTTTGTAACTGTATAACATTGCTATCAAAAATGCTGCACACACTGCTGCCAGGTGGCTCAAAAACACATGGTCCTGAGCTCACCTGAGATTACTCCTTAACCAAAAGAATTGAGCAAAATTGATAAAAGAAGCACATTGGAAGATTGTTTATAATTATATGCTCTATCCAATGAAATTTATGTTTAATTTTTACTTTGCTATCCCTTTAAATAAGTGTATTGGGAATTTTGAACAAACTTCTGCATAAGGCTTACAAGATAAATCAGTTAGACCTGCTGGTGTAACATTTTTATAGCATATCATGAGAATTGTAAGAGAACTTCAGACCCTCTGTATCCCCCTTTCTGAAACTATCAGTTTTCTTATACATAGAACAAATACAAAGTACAACGTTATTTTTTAAAAATACACAGAAATATACAAAGTATGATCCTAATTTGTTTAAACACTACTGTATATTGAATCTAAATGCATAAAAATCCAAAATAGAAAGTGCAAAGCTTAGATATAATAAAACTTAAAGGACCTAATCTGAAGTCTAAAGTAATATAAAATACAAAGCACAAAGTGTAAATGTAACAAAACTAGTGCTATATTGTATTGGGCTTGTCTCTCTGCAGAAATACAGGGAAAGTCCCATGGAGAAGTATATTAAAATTTGCCTGTCTAAAATCTTGTGAAATATCTTGCAGTCCTGGAGGATCATTTTAGAATATCAGGGATGGGGAACCTTGGCCCTCTAGATGTTTCAGAACTACATTTCCAATGATGCCCAAATGGACTTCAGAGTGCCTAAGCATCAAGGCTAATGTAGTTCTGAAGCATCAGGAGTACCAAGGTTCCCCATCCCTGTTTTAGATCGTATCATCTGAGCGGAGAGCTTTCTGGGAGGCAGCTCCGCCCTTTTTCTTAGATAATTCAGAGTTCATCCCCTGTGAAGTCTGCCCTATAATTTCTCTCCAAGATTGATAATCTTTGATCATCAAGACATAAGGCAATTAAATGCATTGTAGCATTTGTTTAGTCAAAGGGTGTGTTTGTTCTTGTCATGAAGCTAAGGGTTCTTTCCTACCTGCTACCCCTGTGTAGGAGGTTAAAGCCATTCACCAAAGCAAAGTCTTGTGCTATTTGCAATTTATGGTTTACTGCAGAAAAACAAATTATGCAATGTGAGCATTGAATATCTGACCACTAAAGTTTAAAAATGCTTTGAGGGTCTGTCACCATAGAAGTTTTCTCTATTGGGTGGACACCCGGGCGGCGGCCATCTTACAGGTCGCACTGAGCTTCAGCTCCTCAAGCTTTCTCCATTGTTACCCTGTTTACCGCTACATTCTTCTTAATACCCTGCTTAAAATAGTGGGGAAGCTTGTCTGAAGAGGTCAACATTCAGGATATAGGGTTTTGGATGACGACTGGGCTTCACAGCCCTCAGTACCGGACTTTTCATTTGAGGCCTTCCCCTACAATAGAAGCCTCAGCCTGTCCCCACAACTGGCTGTGCCTTGAGTGCGCAGTTTTAAATTTGAAGAATACTTCAGATTTTGATTTATCCACGCCAGTCAGCTTACTCTGGAGCCTTTTTCTACTAGGTACTACATGCTATCTAGTGTGTTAAATTCACGCATCGGCCTGAACCTTAATACCCTATATTTACAGCAAACTTTACATGCGAAGGACGGCACTGAGCATGGAGGATACCTACCTGATCTTACAACTGCAATTACTATTGCAGGAACATGCACAGAGGCTGGAGGAGAGATTTGCTGCTGCCTTTCCCTCTGCTCAGCAGAAAGCGGGCACTTTGGCTCCTGCTATAAAAGGAGACTCGGCTGACAAATATGACCCCCTAACAACATTGACAGAAGCTACCTGGGTCGCTAGCGGAGCAGGCATCCAGTACATGGAAGCAGTTACCTCTCCTGAACAGCAAGGCTCTGGCAACCTAACTTGCATTACGGATGAAGAAACGGAGTGTCGAAATGTCACGACCCAGCACTGCCCTATCCTAAACTCTGGAACCGGAATGGCAGAGCCGGGCGCAGTGGTACGGCGGCTGCAGAGCAAAAGCTACGCAATTGAGAGTGAGAGCCGCCAGGCCAGTAACACAGCAGTTGAGAGGCCCGGACTTACCTTTGAGAGACAGCAGTTGCCGATGTCTGTTTCTTGTTTGATTGGAACCCTGTGGCCTGATGTAGTATGCCCGGACCCTGCAGCGAGCTTCTCCCGGCCGGGAGATGAATCCTCATGGTGTGGACGATCAATTGAACCGGAGAAGAAAGTGCTGAGAATGCAGCTATGCCGGGTTGTATTGGGCTCATTAACGCCATTAGGTGCTGTCTCCCCTCTCAGCCGTGGAAACCGGGCTGGCGCATGCGGCAACGTGAAAGACTATAAGACTGGCGTGGGCTAAACCGGGTGATGGTATTGCTGCTTAAATACGGGGTATATGGTTACTCATTTCTTTATAACTGGGTTTGATTATCTATGTCTCAATGCTTTGTTTAAGCCCCAACGGTCGTATTCTCTTATTTTTCTAAGTTTAACTGTATTGGCTTATGCATAACCTTACAAGTTACCAGCCAGCTGTATTATCTCCATGAGGATCGTATATATATATATATATATTTACTCCTCTATACCTTACTATTACCCATTGTTTGTTGGGGGAAACAGTGGATTAATTGGTGTCCAAATATTGCTAAAAACTTCCTACATGGCCTTATACATCATCAACCAATAGACATATAAGCCCCTCTACCCCTACAAGTAAATAAGGCATAGGAAGCTCCCCTGCTGATGATCCCTTAGATGAGGTATTAGGACCCCCTAACTTATGTATCCCCCCAGCTGCTCCTATATATGATCTCCAGCAGAGTACAAGTCAATATACTCCATGTGCTACCTCACAGTCCTTATACAGGTTCACAGAAGCAATATGTCCATGCTGAGCACTCTGAGCCAACATCCTGGATAAAATATATATGCCTCTCCATAATCTGGTCACTATACATACATTTAAATGGCTGTGCCTTCCCATTTAACTGAATGGCTGTATGTGTCCGTATAATTGTGCTACTATCAGGGGTCTATCTGATATCAGATAAGTATATATAACCTTACTTGAGAAATGTATGCAAAACTTCTGGGTCAGATGTAATTAGTGTCCATTACTATTTATATTTTGTGCATTATGCTATCATAGACACCACAGTTTTACTCACTCTAACACTGGATTATTATAGTGGTGCATTACAAAGTAGGCAATGACTTTAGATACCTAATCTCACTGCGGTGTAGCCATTTGAAAACATTAGAGACTGGCCAAATATACATTTAGTTCCCCCCGATAAGGTCACAATTTGCCCACATATAATATCCCTGAGCTAACCTGCCTAACTTCTGTGGAATGCTGCATTGTTAATCCCCAACACAGAAACATATTTAAGATGGTAGGCAACTACCTGAGTTAAAGTCTGCTTCATCCCTTGTTTAACCATACCACCCCCTTAACAATATAGATTCTAGTGTTTTATAAAAGGTCCCTTTTCAGATCGACGATATACTCTTATATACCATTACCTCTACTGATTTTCAT
This sequence comes from Bombina bombina, assembly GCF_027579735.1. Classification (NCBI taxonomy): domain Eukaryota; kingdom Metazoa; phylum Chordata; class Amphibia; order Anura; family Bombinatoridae; genus Bombina; species Bombina bombina. The sequence continues at coordinate 135,114,172 of NC_069509.1, read as the reverse complement.
TTCAGTACTGGTTTGGCTATCTACTATATGTAGATGAGTGTCTTAGGGTAAGTAAGTCTTATTTCTTTTCATGACACTCAAAGCTATGGTTGGGCACTTTATATGTAAAGTTCTAAATATATGTGTTTAAACTTATATTTGCCATGATTCAGGATAATCAGTATTCCTTCTTTCATACTGCCAGTTTCATTTTTTTGGGAAAATGCATATAAATTTTATTTTTTCTTACCTTAAAATTTTCAATTGACTTTTTTTCAAAAATTGCGGGCTGTCAGGCTCGCGAGTGCAGAAAATGCTTCTATTTATTGCGTCATTCTTGGCGCAAGACTTTTTTGGTGCAAAAATTTTGTCATTTCCGGCGTCATTAAGTTTTCACGTAATTGCATCATTTTTGACGTATGTGTATTGCAGACGTTTTTTTGGAGCCAAAAAATATGGGCATCATTCTTGGCGCCAAAATATGTGGGCGTTATACTTGGCGCCAAAAATGTGGGCGTCATACTTGGCGCCAGGTTTTTTTTTTTTTTTTTCACATTATTTCAGTCTCACTTTTTAGTTGCTTCTGGTTTTCTAGAGGCTTGTTTCATTTTGCATTTTTTCCCATTCCTGAAACTGCCATTTAAGGAATTTGATAATTTTGCTTTATATGTTGTTTTTTCTATTACATATTGCAAGATGTCACTACCTGACCCTGGATCAGAATCTATTTTTGGAAAAACGCTGCCTGATGTCGGTTCTACCAAAGCTAAGTGCATTTGTTGTAAACTTTTGGTAACTGTTCCTCCGGCTGTAGTTTGTGTTAGTTGTCATGATAAACTATCAAACGCAGATAGCATTTCCATTAGTAATAATCCATTTCCTGTTGTTGTTCCTTCAACATCTAATGTTCAGGATGTTCCTGTTAATGTTAAAGAATTTGTTTCTAATTCTATTCGGAAGGCTCTGTCTGTTATTCCTCCTTCTAGTAAATGTAAGAGGTCTTTTAAAACTTCACATATTTCAGATGAATTTTTTTTTTTTTTATAAACTTTATTTTTATTGAGGTTCACAGGCATACAAAAAAACATATTCAAGATACAGTGTCATATTTCACAAATGGTTAATTATCTTGCAAAAATAGATTTCACAAAAAAAGAGACATTATCCAAAAATACCTAGTGAACCCTATTCACAATTTTTAAAAACTTAAGTTTTTAGAAAATATGACACCCTAGGTTGAACATTTATCCTAGGGTGGAGTGCTCTGTAGTTTAAGAATAGAAAACAAGTTTAAACATTAAAAACAAAACAAAGTTTGCTATGTGCCATATCAGGTTACATGTCCAGCATGAAATAAATATGATACATCACAAATGATTACACATTCTCCATGTCACTCCAAGCATCACCCATATGTTGTCCCTCTACCAAATATTCCACTCTCCCCTTAGGGTCGGTTCTAACATGTACATCGTGTTTTTAAACGGATAAAGCATTTGCCTCTGAGTGGGGAGATCCAGCGACTCCAGGAAGAGTCTCCATTTCAGAATGAAGCGACCTACTCTGGTGTCAATATCATACAGGTATCACATTGTTCGTACATCAAAGACTTCAATATAATTTGCTTTAAGAAGCCGATAGAGGGGGAGTCAGCATGTAGCCACTTACGAAAGATGCACTTTCTTGCCAGAAGTATGACATTAACTAAAAGTTTCTTATCTCGTCTCGGAACTACTAGCTGCTCTAAGAATATCACTTGTGTAGGGGTAAGTGTGATAGGAGCGTGCATGATCTTAGAGAGCCAGAAGGACACCTGGCTCCAATATCTACGAATTTTGTGACAGTACCACAAATAATGCAGAAAGTCCGGGTTTGGGTAAGAACATTTTCCACATACATTTGAGAAGTCTGCCCTCCACTTACTCAGTCTGCAAGGTGTGAGGTAGTCCTGATAGATAACCCGTATTTGGGACTCCCTAAGGTCGGCAGCTAAAGTCGCAGACCCGGTGTGAGTGAGACTGTCCAGTATAGTCCTTCCAGAGGTAAGCATCGGCAGTTTCCTACGCCAGGTGTCTAAAAGGTGTGGTAGCATAGTAGCGGATTTGGTGTTTATTAGTTCACTATAAATTGAGGAGATAGTGTAATTGTGAGCTTGAAACTGTGCAATGGTGCGCGCTAACGGTGGAGTGGACCAAAATGTCTTGCAGTGCAATAAAATGTGGTTGATATAATGTCTGGCTTGAAAGTAGGCAAATCTGTTGGTGTAAGGGATTGGGAATTTTCTGCATAACTCATCGAAGGGTAAGACTGACCTAGCTGTGTAATCTAGCATTTTGTCTATATTATCGACACCCAAAGCCTTCCACGTCTGAAAGACAGGGTATAATGTGCCGGGTTGGAATCTTGGATTCCCCACCAGGGGGAGATATTTGGTGCTACCGGGGTCCCACCCAAGGGCCTTGGCCATAGATCTCCACCCAAGGAGCACGTCCCGAAACATAGGGTGATTTAATACATTTGTAGGCAACTCTGATAGAGTGGCATGTGGGAGAAAAGCAGGGGATATTTGAGGCAATGAGGCCTCTTCCAAGTGGACACTAGAGAAATGTTGGGTGTTTAGTGTCCAATCTAGTGCCAGTTTTGCCAAGGAAGCCCAGTTGTAATACAATAAATTTGGTAATCCTAATCCACCCCGCGAGTAGGGGAGATACAGTTTATGTGCCCCAATACGCGACCTACCACTTTTCCACAGGAAGGTTCTAATTGTAGCATTTAAAAAGGCTATGTCTTTTCGTCGGAGTAATATTGGGAGCATTTGTATGGGGTATAAAATTTTGGGGAGGATCATCATTTTGATAATGTGGACTCTACCCATTAGAGATAGTGGCATATTTTGCCATGCCGTCAATTCTGTTTTAATTTGTTGGATCAGAGGAGATATGTTTTGGGAGTACCAATTCTGCGGGTTTGCCGAAATGTGTATGCCTAGATAGGTTAAATAATCATTTACTGGTCGGAAGGGATATTGCTCGGGATTGCTGTCATATCTCTGGTGCAACCATAAGATTTCAGATTTTGAAACATTTATTTTATATCCCGAGAACTGTCCAAACAGTTCTATAGCATCAAGAATAACTGGGACGTGAGTCTGAGGGTTGGAGATAAAAAGTAACATGTCGTCTGCATATAGGGCAATTTGAAGTTTATGGTAGTTAAGTTGTATCCCCGGGAAAAGAGTTCTTAGGCGTACTGCCAAGGGTTCTAGTGCCAAATTAGAAAGCAGTGGGGAGAGAGGGCATCCTTGGCGTGTTCCTCTATGAAGAGGGATTGGGGGGGAGTAAAGATTATTTATCAGCAGGTATGCCACCGGATGGGAGTATATGTTAGTGAGAAAAGTAGTGAAATGTCCTGATATACCAAAAGCCTCCATAGAGTGGAAGAGATGTGACCACTCCACTCTATCAAAGGCCTTCTCTGCGTCAAGCGACAGCAGGAAGGCCTCGGGAAGGGACGAGAGAGTTCCCTTTTGCTTAGCCTGCCAGTAGTATGATATTGCATGAAGGACTTTGCGGATATTTGTGACCGAGGAGCGAGTGGGAGTAAAACCTGTTTGTTCTGAGTGTAGGACGTGGGGGAGTAAATGTTTTAAACGGTTCGCTAAGAGTTTGGTGAGCAGCTTATAATCAACGTTTAAAAGGGATATGGGTCTGTAAGACGCCGGGAGTGTGGGATCTTTACCCACTTTATGAATGACGGTGATATTAGCTGCAGAGAAGCTGACAGGGGGGACACTGCGCCCCGTAAAATAGTGGTCAAATAAGGTGGTGAGAACCGGGGCAGTTTGGTCAGAGAGCATCCTATAGAATTTGGTGGGAAGCCTGTCAGGGCCTGGTGTCTTTCCCAGGGCAAGAGACTTAATAGTCTGGGTGACCTCCTCTGGAGAGATTGGGGCATTGAGATTGTCCAACTTTTCCTCAGTAATTGTGGGGAGAGTAAGATTGTTCCAGAACTGTTGATGTGCATTATCATGAGGTGGCTGTGATTGATATAAGTTGGTGTAATAGTTTGTGAATTCAGTTACTATTGCAGGCTTTTCATTAGTTAATTGGCCCTGGCTTTTAATAGCTGGAACCCCTCTGTTTGCTTGTTTGATTTTGACCAGAGAGGCCAGAAATTTTCCAGCCCTATTACCATGTCGCAAGAAAAGTCCCTGACTCCTGGTTTCTCTGTGTATATTGTTCTGTAGCATGAAAGTATCTCTCTCCTTTTTAGCCATAAAGTAAGAGGTTCTATTCTGTGGAGTGGGAGATTGACAATATTGGGCATATATGTTAGTCAACTGAGTATTATAATGTTCTTCCCTACCATTCTGGAGACGTTTCTGTTTGGACAGATAGGTAATTATGTCGCCTCTAAGGACTGCCTTAGCTGTTTCCCAAAAGAGGGTCGGGGATGATATATGTGCTCGGTTATTGTTTATTAAGTCATCCCATTGCCTCTTCAGATACATTATAAAGTCAGGAGACTTTATAAGATGAGTTGGGAATCTAAACACCCTCTTATTAGTGGGTTGGGGAGAATGTGTAACAGTCAAAGAAATTGGGGCGTGGTCTGAAACGGTCAGATTGGCAATTTTGGCTTCTGTAACTAGTAGTTCTAAGGAGTTAGAGGTGAAGAAAAGATCAATGCGAGAGAGTGAGTTGTGTGCTCGTGACGCGCAAGTATAGTCCCTGCCCACGGGGTTCCGTCTTCTTCAAATGTCCTGCACCCCCAAAGAGTCATATAAAGCCCTAAAGACCTTGGTCGGAAAGACTGTCATGGCCCTACGTTTAAAGGTCAGGGAGGGACCAGAAGGGTCCCTAAATCTGTCTAAAGCAGGGTTGGGTGTTAGATTGAAGTCCCCTGCCATGATGATTTTAGTGTCTAAGTGTTGAGCTAGGGAATTGGTTAGGGATCTCCAAAACACAGGTGCTCTGTGGTTGGGACCATACACATTACAAAAGGTATACCAATTTACTTGCCATTTCAATCTAACAATAAGAAATCTCCCCTCTGGGTCTATTATCACATTCCCTAGTTGGTAATCCAGGCCTTGACGTATGAGGATTGCTACCCCCTGCTAGAGCTATTGTGAGGGGAATACAGGACCTCTGAGATCCACTTAACTTTAAGCTTTTCATGTTCAGAAGCGGTTAGGTGTGTCTCTTGTAGAAACATGATATCGGCGTGTGTTTTTTTTAGATATGCCAAAATAGTTTTCCTCTTAATGGGAGAGTTAATCCCCCCCACATTCCAGGAACATATTTTTATTGTCATTTAAAAACTGTAAGAGCTATATACCTCCCTGCCTGTGGTGTGCCTGTCTCTAGTTGGAGTCTACAATTAAAAAAAAAGGGAGCCCTGGTGTAAAAAGGGTTATTATGCTGGTGAGTGTGGCTAAGATAGCAGAGTAGCATACGCTGGGCATATTTGAGTGTGCAAACGGAGGGAGCGAGGAGAGACAGGTACAGTAACATTTTTCATCAGTATGGGAACAGGGGCATAAAACATATAACATCAGAGAACAAAGCCTCCTATACATCATATACATATAAACATCATAACCTAATGCAATAGCCCTCATAAGCTGAGTGATGTAAATTATAATCAGAGCATTGACATTCTCGAACACTGCATTATCATAGCTGGCCAACTGGACACTTCCTTGAAGCGCGAGACACATGGTATATGATTTCCAATTATTCGACATACATAGCAAAAACATAACATATTTACATATAACAACCAGGACATCTACATTCCTGAACATTTTCATACGATACCTATCCATTTAGATATCTTCTTGCGTCCATAGAAAGATGTCTGAGGTATAAGTTCACTACCCCAGCTACACAGTGTATACAAAACCCACAGAGTCACCAGCTGGTTTATCCAGGTCAGCCAGGAGAGTCTCTCCTCACTGGGGAGAGGCTAGCAGGAGTATCCCTTTCTTGGTCTAAGTAATCTTGCGCCTTTCTGGGGGAGTCAAAGAGTTTGAATCCCTTTGAAGTGCGAAGCTTGAGGCGTGCAGGAAAAAAAAGGATAGCCTGACGTTTTTCTTTGTGTAGAGAGCTGCATATCAGGGCAAAATCCTTTCTCTTTTTGGCAACTTCAGCAGAGTAATCTTGAAAAATGTAGATTCGCTTTTCATCATATAGCAGCATTTCAACCTTCTTGTATGCCTGAAGGAGCTGGATCTTGGATTGAAAATTGAGGTATTTGATCATCACCCCTCTAGGAGAGGGCTTTTTCCCATCTGTGGGCGGTCTGACGCCACCAATGCGGTGAGCTCTCTCCACTTTCATCTGTATGTGGTCTGCCGAGATGCCCAAGAGGTTGGGAAGAGAGTGCTCAGCGAAGTATAGTAGCTCTGAAGGGCGGACAGACTCAGGCAGCCCTACCAACCGGACATTGTTCCTGCGTGAGCGGTTCTCTAAGTCATCAAGTTTTTGATGCAGGTATTCATTTTGTCGGAGCAACTTTTTAACTTGGATGGAAGAAGTATGGTGGCCATCTTCCAGATCAGAGATTCTTTGCTCTGCCCCCGCCAACCTGGAGTTGAATTGCTTTACTTCTGAATTTAAGTTGTCCATTCCTTTTTGGAGGATGTCTAGTTTAGTCAGTAGTAGAGAGCTTATCTGTTGTTCTCCTGAATTGGAGCTCCCAGGTTCTTGGGTGGGGGTGGGCTTTATAGGAGAGTTCTGCTGCTGGGTGTCTGGAGGCTGCTTGTGTTTTTGCTCCTGTTGGGATTTGTTTCTGCTTGACATTTTCGGGGCTGCCAGAAATCTGTCCATAGAAAGGGACGAAGGAGTCTGAGAGGGGTTAGTAGGCTTGTAGGTACCCACGTATCTCTCCTCAGGGACTTGACGGGAAAAGGAGGGAGGATATGACCTGCTTCAAGCTTTGAAGCGGGAAAGGAGGAGGAGAGATACTGTCCTCTCGTGTTACAGTACCTGTGGCAGTTCAGGCTGTCCCATCAGCACAAGGGTTCTTTAAAGCAATGTCTTATGTGCTAGCTCACTTGCCCCAAGGGGGATATATAGTCAAAATCTTGTTTACCATAGGAATGCTGGCCAGATTACCCAGGAAGCACTCCAACAGGACAGTCTATTGCTTATGCGCAGTTATCCGGTCTCAGTGACCACGCATCAATATCAAGGTGTTAATAAATAAAACATTTTTACTGTTGTAGATGGCTTCCAGAACATGCACAATGTCAAGGTAGAGATAGTACAGGAAAATACAGCAGTTATCTATGCTTGTCATTCAATGTGTACAGTTCAGACTCTCTGCTCCTAGCTGGGCACACCAAGTGCGTCTGACCGAAAACAACTCCCAGAGGCAGGAAGGTTAGGCCTGACAAGTTAGACAGTATAATCCCCTTTGGTAGCACAAGCCGTTTACCCTTGTAAAGGAAAGAGATCTTATAGTATTTTGTTCATACAGGCAGTTCGTCAGTCCATGGGATATAGTGAAACAGAGGCGTATAGATATTAACAGGCTGCGTGCCTCAGGTACTACCCCCCTTTACCTTGAGTTTTCATACGTTTCCATTATCTCCAGCATGGCCGCAGTTGTTACTCACAGGTCTTTGCCATGCTACCTGGATGTTCCGGATACCAGTTCCAGTTCTATGGCGCAGCGATCTGCAGAGGGTAACTCCGGAGCGGAGCCCCGGCCCTCCAGAGCCCTCTGGGAGATTAGGCCGCCTCCGGCTACTTGTTGAGGCAATCCGCCTGCTGCCGTCGATGTCAGTTCTAGCTAGGAGCCTCTCCTGTTCGCCGCTATGGTGGCGTGTAGTCTGGTGAGAGCAGGGGGCAGTCCGGCTGAGGGTGTTCACACGCTCCACGAGGGGAGCCAAGATGGCAGCCGGTCTCTGTAGTATCTCCGGTGGTGAGGCTAGAAGTTAATATACCTCTCAAACCACGGCATCAGCGATATACGATGCCTCCAGGCTAAGCTAGGTCCTGCTGTAGCCAAGGAAGAACTTGGGAGCCAGTGTGGGGCTTCAAATATGCAGTTTTTCCAGGGTTGTGCACGGAGCTCCTTACAAGCACATCCACACTGTAGCTCCGCCCAATGGAAGTCGTTTCAGATGAATTTTTAAATGACCGCCATCATTCTAACTTATCTATTTCTGATGATGATCTATCTGGTTCAGAAGATTCTACCTCAGATATTGACACTGATAAATCTTCATATTTGTTTAAGATGGAGTTTATTCGTTCTTTACTTAAAGAAGTGTTGATTGCATTAGATATGGAGGAGTCTAGTCCTCTTGATATTAAAACTAATAAGCGTTTAAATTCAGTTTTTCAAACCTCATGTAGTTATTCCAGAAGTTTTTCCAGTTCCTGATGCTATTTCAGAAGTAATTTCTAGGGAATGGAATAGTCTGGGTACTTCATTTACTCCTTCAACAAGGTTTAAAAAATTGTACCCTTTGCCATCTGATAGATTAGAGTTTTGGGAGAAAATCCCCAAAGTTGGTGGGGCTATCTCTACTCTTGCTAAACGTACTACTATTCCTATGGCAGATAGAACTTCGTTTAAATATCCTTTAGATAGGAAGCTTGAATCCTTTCTAAGGAAGGCTTATTTATGTTCAGTTAATCTTCTTAGACCTGCTATTTCTTTGGCTGATGTTGCTGCAGCTTCAACTTTCTGGTTGGAGGCTTTAGCGCAACAAGTGTCAGACCATAATGCTTATAGCATTGTTAAACTCCTTCAACATGCTAATAACTTTATTTGTGATGCCATTTTCGATATCATTAGAATTGATGTCAGGTATATGTCTTTAGCTATTTTAGCCAGAAGAGCTTTATGGCTTAAAGGGACAGTTTACTCAAAAATTTTCTCCCCTTTAATTTGTTCACAATGATCTACTTTACCTGCTGGAGTGTATTAAATTGTTTACAAGTAGCTCCTTTTCCCTTATATTGGCATTTGAAATTGTTGATTTAGCATGTGGTATCCCCACCTATTCTGAAAGTTTGTTGGCGCGCGTACCAGCTATAGATAAGCTTTGTAAACACAGCCAGCAGAAGAAATTACACTCCCAGTGGGTTATAGAAGAGATAAGGTAATAAAATGTTGATTTTCCATTGTTCTCTCAAAGTACTGGTGACTGTTTTAAGGACAGATATAAGATAAAGAAGCAGGTATATATACACAATGTGATACAGTAATGAGATCTGATTATACCTACAAGCTCAACCCATTTTATTAGGTTGTGACTTCAAAACACAAAATCAGAGCTTTAATATACACAAATAAGCCTTAAAAGCTCATTTTCATACATTTTTTACTCTGCAGTTGGTAAAAAAAGCAATTGTAAACACATTCAGGGAAAAACTATTTTACAGTATACTGTCCCTTTAAGTCTTGGAATGCAGTTATGACTTCTAAGTCAACTTTGCTTTCTCTTTCTTTCCAAGGTAATAAATTATTTGGTTCTCAGTTAGACTCAATAATTTCAACTGTTACTGGGGGGAAGGGAGCCTTTTTGCCTCAGGATAAAAAATCTAAAGGTAAATATAGGGCTGCTAATCGTTTTCGTTCCTTTCGTCAGAATAAGGAACAAAAGCCTGACCCTTCCCCTAAAGGAACAGTTTCCATTTGGAAACCTTTTCCAGTCTGGAATAAATCCAAGCCTTTTAGAAAGTCAAAACCAGCTCCCAAATCCGCATGAAGGTGCGGCCCTCATTCCAGCACAGCTGGTAGGGGGCAGGTTACGATTTTTCAAAGATGTTTGGATCAATTCAATTCAAAGTCTTTGGATTCAGAACATTATTTCACAAGGGCACAGAATAGGTTTCAAGGTAAGACCGCCTGTGAGAAGATTCTTTCACTCATTCCAGTAAAGGCTCAAGCGTTTCTGAAATGTGTTTTAGATCTGGAGTCAGCTGGGGTAATTGTGCCAGTTCCAGTTCTGGAACGGGGCCTGGGGTTTTATTCAAATCTGTTCATTGTTCCAAAGAAAGAGAATTCTTTCAGACCAGTTTTGGATCTAAAAATATTGAATCGTTATGTAAGGATACCAACATTCAAGATGGTGACTATAAGGACTATTCTGTCTTTTGTTCAGCAAGGGCATTATATGTCCACAATAGACTTACAGGATGCATATCTTCATATTCCAATTCATCCGGACCACTATCAGTTCCTGAGATTCTCTTTTCTAGACAAGCATTACCAGTTTGTTGCTCTTCCTTTTGGCCTAGCAACAGCTCCAAGGATCTTTTTGAAGGTTCTCGTGCCCTTCTTTCTGTAATCAGGGAGCAGGGTATTGCAGTATTTCCTTATTTGGACGATATCTTGGTACTTGCTCAGTCTTTACATTCTGCAGAATCTCACACAAATCAACTTGTGTTGTTTCTTCAAAGACATGGTTGGAGGATCAATTTACCAAAGAGTTCCTTGATTCCTCAGACAAGGGTAACCTTTTTGGGTTTCCAAATAGATTCAGTGTCCATGACTTTGTCTCTAACAGAAAAGAGACGTCTGAAATTGGTTTCAGCTTGTCGAAACCTTCAGTCTCAATCTTTCCCTTCGGTAGCTTTGTGCATGGATATTTTAGGTCTCATGACCTCTCCAGCTTTGTATGCTGAACCAATGGTGCAGGGATTATACAAAGAGATCACAATTAATATACTTAAATTCCAATGTTCGATCTTCTCTGACTTGGTGGTTGGATCACCATCGTTTAGTTCAAGGGGCCTCTTTTGTTCGTCCAACCTGGACTGTGATCTCAACAGATGCAAGTCTTTCAGGTTGGGGAGCTGTATGGGGATCTCTGACAGTGCAGGGGGTTTGGGAATCTCAGGAGGCGAAATTACCAATCAACATTTTGGAACTCCGTGCAATTTTCAGAGCTCTTCAGTTCTGACCTCTTCTGAAGAGAGAATCGTTCATTTGTTTTCAGACAGACAATGTCACAACCGTGGCATATGTCAATCATCAAGGGGGGACTCGCAGTCCTCAGGCTATGAAAGAAGTATCTCAGATACTTGTATGGGCGGAATCCAGCTCCTGTCTAATTTCTGCGGTTCACATCCCAGGTATAGACAATTGGGAAGCGGATTATCTCAGTCGCCAGACGTTACATCCGAGCGAATGGTCTCTTCACCCAGAGGTATTTCTTCAGATTGTTCAAATCTGGGGGCTTCCAGAAATAGTTCTGATGGCCTCTCATCTAAACAAGAAGCTTCCCAGGTATCTGTCCAGATCCAGGGATCCTCAGGCGGAAGCAGTGGACGCGTTGTCACTTCCTTGGAATTATCAACCTGCTTATATCTTTCCGCCTCTAGTTCTTCTTCCAAAAGTGATTTCCAAAATCCTAATGGAGCGTTCGTTTGTACTGCTGGTGGCTCCAGCATGGCCACACAGGTTTTGGTATGCGGATCTCGTTCGGATGGCAAGTTGCCAACCTTGGACACTTCCGTTAAGGCCAGACCTTCTGTCTCAAGGCACATTTTTCCATCAGGATCTCAAATCATTAAATTTGAAGGTATGGAGATTGAACGCTTAATACTTAGTCATAGAGGTTTCTCTGACTCAGTGATTAATACTATGTTACAGGCTCGTAAATCTGTGTCTAGAAAGATCTATTACCGAGTCTGGAAGACTTACATTTCTTGGTGTTCTTCACATAAATTCTCTTGGCATTCTTTTAGAATTCCTAGAATTTTACAATTTCTTCAAGATGGTTTGGATAAGGGTTTGTCTGCAAGTTCATTGAAAGGACAAATCTCTGCTCTTTCTGTTCTTTTTCACAGAAAGATTGCTAATAATCCTGATATTCATTGTTTTGTGCAGGCTTTGGTTTGTATTAAGCCTGTCATTAAGTCAATCTCTCCTCCTTGGAGTCTCAAATTGGTTCTGAGGGCTTTACAGGCCCCTCCGTTTGAACCTATGCATTCTCTGGATATTAAATTACTTTCCTGGAAAGTTTTGTTCCTTTTGGCCATCTCTTCTGCTAGAAGAGTTTCTGAGTTATCTGCTCTTTCTTGTGAATCTCCTTTTCTGATTTTTCATCAGGATAAGGCGGTGTTGCGGACTTAATTTAATTTTTTACCTAAAGTTGTGAATTCTAACAACATTAGTAGAGAAATTGTTGTCCCTTCATTGTGTCCTAATCCTAATAATTCTCTGGAGAGATCTTTACATTCTTTGGATGTAGTTAGAGCTTTGAAATATTATGTTGAAGCTACTAAAGATTTCAGAAAGACTTCTAGTCTATTTGTTATCTTTTCTGGTTCTAGGAAAGGTCAGAAGGCTTCTGCCATTTCTTTGGCGTCTTGGTTAAAGTCTTTGATTCATCATGCTTATGTAGAGTCGGGTAAATCCCCGCCTCAAAGGATTACGGCTCATTCTACTAGGTCAGTTTCTACTTCCTGGGCTTTTAGGAATGAAGCTTCTGTTGATCAGATTTGCAATGCAGCAACTTGGTCTTCTTTGCATACTTTTACTAAATTCTACCATTTTGATGTTTTCTCTTCTTCTGAAGCAGTTTTTGGTAGAAAAGTACTTCAGGCAGCTGTTTTAGTTTGATTCTTCTGCTTATAATTTCAGTTTTTTTCATTATAAGATTAAAACTTTTTGATTTGGGTTGTGGATTATTTTTTCAGCAGAATTGGCTGTCTTTATTTTATCCCTCCCTCTCTAGTGACTCTTGCGTGGAAGTTCCACATCTTGGGTATCTGCTATCCCATACGTCACTAGCTCATGGACTCTTGCTAATTACATGAAAGAAAACATAATTTATGTAAGAACTTACCTGATAAATTCATTTCTTTCATATTAGCAAGAGTCCATGAGGCCCACCCCTTTTTGTGGTGGTTATGATTTTTTTTGTATAAAGCACAATTATTCCAATTCCTTAATTTAATGCTTTCGCTCCTTTCTTATCACCCCACTTCTTGGCTATTCGTTAAACTGAATTGTGGGTGTGGTGAGGGGTGTATTTATAGGCATTTTGAGGTTTGGGAAACTTTGCCCCTCCTGGTAGGAATGTATATCCCATATGTCACTAGCTCATGGACTCTTGCTAATATGAAAGAAATTAATTTATCAGGTAAGTTCTTACATAAATTATGGGGTTTTTTTGCCCCACCCTTGCCTACATATCGTTAGCTCTGATACTTACCCAGAAGTCCTGAATATTGTTCTACAAGAGTGCAAAATAAACACAATTAAGACATGAAGTATTTAATAATATGAAGACTGACCCTGTGTTTTCCCGGTCTGGGTCATGCGGGATATTGTTGTTCTTTGTGCAAGTAACTGCAGGCAGAAGTTGAGGGTTAGCTATATATAGGATTGAGGAGCATCACTTAAAATTTCTGTTGTTGTTTCCACCTATTTCAAGAAGGGATAGCACTAAATATTCACCAAGAAATGTATCAGTAAATTAAAAAATAATTAAAATTTAAAATTATTTTCTTTGATTGTGAAAAGTGGCTACATGCGACTGCCACTCTCGATTAGCTCACTGGCCTCTTGATTATCCAAACCGTTAGAGCATGCCATTTTTATATCTGACTGCCCTTTAACTGTTATAATAGCTAAAAAGGGGTATACCATACAACTGTATATTCTGCACAGTTTAAAGTGACAGTCTACACCTCAGTCATCTTCAAGTCTTACTTTAGATTAAAGGGACATTGAGATGGCAATATAAAATGGTAAATTATATATATTTAAAAACTCTGCAATATATTTTTATTGTTTATTTTGTCCACTTTTGCTGAAATTCCATTTTGAAATTGTGAGCTTTTTATTACCTGTTAGAAATGGAACTATTACTGTGTCTTATGTGTTTAATTGGTTCCCACTTTTGTAAAAATGCTCAATATCTTTATATTCCTTTTTGCTACCTCTTGTCTCTATAACTACTTTATTCAATTACTTCTTTCCCCTCACCACCTGGACTGTTCATTATAGCCCATCTCTCTTAAACTCACCTTACTTTTGTACTCATGAACCTTATCTATTCCTAAACACTCTCTCTCCCCCCTGCACCTTGAATCAAAAACAGTCTCATTACTGCAAATCTGTATCTCATGTCACCCTCCCTCTTACTTAGACTAGCTGCTGGTGACATCGCCCCTAATCTTGGTCCCCCAACAACTTCCTAGCCATTGCACCTCCATGTGTACCCTTTCATAGACTCAGAAAACAAAACTCTGGTAACCTTACTCACATTCCTCTTGCATCTAAAGCCACTACCCCTTTCACTTGTGCACTCTGGAACTCTCGCTCTGTTTGCAACAAGCTCACTTCTATACATGACCTCTTTATCTCCAGCTCCCTCGACCTTCTGGCTGTAACAGAACCTGGCTTTCTCCACTAGACACAGCATACACTGCTGCTCTGTCACATGGGGGTCTCCACTTCAGCCACACTCCTAGGTCTAATAATAGACAAGGAGGTGGTGTAGGTATTTTACTTTCCTCTCGTTGCGCCTTCCAACAAATACATCCCATCTCTTCCCTCACATTTTACTCATTCAAAATACACGTTTCGCTTATTCTCTCTATACATGTTGCAGTTATATACCGACCCCTGGCTCCTCAACTCAATTTCTAGATCACTTGGCTGCCTGGTCACCTGATTTCCTCTCCTCAGGCACCCCTGCCCTCATTCATGGCAATTTCAACATCCCTCTTGACAATCCCACTGCCTCCTCTGCCAAACAACTTCTGCAACTCGCTTCCTCTTTCAGTTTCTCGCAATGGACTGACTCTCCCACTCACAAAGATGGTCACTCCCTTGACCTGATCTTTAGCTATCGGTGCACTATTTCAAACTTCACAAACTCTCCTTTTCCTCTTTCTTTCTGACCACCATCTCCACACTTGCAACATCTCATCCCTCCCTACAACTCTCCCTCCTTCTACTCCTCACACCAAACCTCACAGAAGCATTATGTCATTAGATCAGCAACATCTTGCTAATTCCCTCAAACCTCTCCTCTCATCCATCTCCTCCTTCTCCTGCCCTGACCAATCTATCTGCCACTATAATTCCACCCTTACATCGGTCCTTGACAATCTGGCCCCTCTTACCATTGCTCGGAAATCACACACTCATCCTTAGCTCTGGCATACTCCTCTGACACGGTACCTACGCAGATGTTCCCGTACTGCTGAGCAGCACTGGAGAAAATCTCTGAGTTCAGCTGATTTTCTTCATTACAAATTAATTTTGAATTCCTACTATTCTGCCCTTAATCTCTATAAGAACATTACTTCTCTACTCTTATCTCTAATCTTTCTTCAAACCCAAAACGTCTGTTCTCTACTTTCAACATTCTTCTCCGTTCACCCCCACCCCCTAATACAACTTCTCTGTCAGCTCAAGACTTTGCTACCCACTTCAATAACAAAATCAACTCCATCAGAAACAAAATCAGCTCTCAACTTCCATTCTCTCACCCCCTCAAACGCTTGCAATCAACCACAACCCACATAGCCATAAATTTGGCTCTTTCTCCCCTGTTACTGAGGAAGAAGTTTCGGAACTTATACTGAGCTCTCACCTCACTAACTGTCCTCTTGACCCTATCCCCTCAAAGCTGCTCCCCTCCATCTCTTCTACCCTTACCCCTATACTCACACATATTTTCAACCTCTCCTTCAGCACTGGTATATTTCCCTCATCTCTGAAACATGCACTGGTCACACCTATCCTCAAAAAAAACTTTTCTTGATCCAACCTCCCGATCCAACTACCGCCCTATTTCCCTACTCCCTCTTGCCTCAAAGCTTCTCGAAAAGCTAGTATATGCACGCCTATACCAATTCCTTACATTAAACTCCCTCCTTGACCCACTGCAATCTGGATTTCGTCCCCATCACTCCACAGAGACACTTTCTTTCTTCAACTCCTCACATTCAGTCCTTGGCTAAATCCTGCCGCTTCCACCTTAAAAACATCTCTAAAATATGACATTTCCTTAGACAAGACAGAACTAAGGTTTTAATCCACTCTCTCATCCTTTCCTGCATCGATTACTGCAATTCTGTCCTCTCTGGTCTCCCTAGCTGCCGTCTAGCTCCTTTACAATCCATAATGAATGCCTCTACCAGGCTCATCTCCCTTACACGTCGCTCTTCATCTGCTGCACCTCTCTGCCATTCCCATCACTGGCATTCTCTTGCCTCCAGGATTAAACAAAAAATTCTCACTCTGACATACAAAGTCCTCAACTGCACTGCTCCCCCATATATCTCAGACCTTGTTTCCAGATACTCTCCCTCCCGTCCCCTTCGCTCTGCTCATGACCTCCTCCTCTCTTGTTACCTCCTCACACTCCCGTTTACATTATTTCTCCAGACTGGCTCCCATCTTGTGGAACTCTCTGCCTCGTTCCACAAGACTCTCCCCTAGTTTTGAAAACTTTAAGTGCTCCCTAAAGACTCTACTGTTCAGGGATAAATACAACTTACACTAACCTTTCTTTATACCGTTTCCTCTCCTGCATTGCTATCCCCTTGAACCCCCTTAGCATGTAAGCCTGAGAGGCATGCTGTTTGTAGATCACCTTCTTTAGAGCTGACTACAACAGTAAGACACTTGGCAGGACCCTCTACCCGTCTAATCCCTATAAATGTTTCCTTGTATTGTGCCTTTGTTTATAGCGCTGCAGAATCTGTTGGCGATCTACAAATAACCGATAATAATAATAAGTGCAGAACACTGTTATATTCCACACAGCCATTGGCTGCACACTCTAGTGACCTATTTGTAACTGTTCCTAATTGGCCACAGCAGAGAAGGTAACCTAAGTTACAACATGGCAGCTCCCCTTGTTTTATAGACACTAAAACTTTACACTTGTTTTGTCAATATTTAAACAGCTAATGAAACTTTAAAAAATACATCTTCATATTATTCTCAGACTAATCTTTTCTTTGAATGCATCATTCTATCTAGCATTTATTTAGTGTTTAATGTCCCTTTAAGCTGCAAATAGCCTCCTGCACCTCTTTCTATATCATGCAGCAGGAACAGTAAAAAAAAGTTGTTTTAAAGTAACTGTTTCTGGCCACTTTGAAATGGCTGTCAAGCTCCACCCACTGATGACATTAGGATCTGGGCTGCATCTAGGCACTCTGCTGAATAGCATTGACAGTCTGTTGAATCCAATTAGTGAGTATTTTGTTACTAGTGAAGCCTGTTATGCAGCCCAGATTGTGATGTCATCAGTGGACAGAGCTTGGCAGCCATTTTAATGTGTCCAGAAACAGTAGTCATTTTAAAATAACTTTTTACCATTCCTGCTGCATGATATAGAAAGGGGTGCAGGAGGATATTTACAGCGTAATATAAAGTAAGACTTTAACCTTTAAACGCCGTTGCAGCATTCTATTCCATCCTAACCGTGCCGGGCTTTAGCCAACGGCACTTCCTGGATGGGATCGCAGCCTGGGGAGCGTGTCTAGCTTCATAGGGACGCCCCCCTGACCCGATCCCATCATTGAAATCTCGCGATCACATGCACAATCGTGGGATTTCAATTTGTCTACTTTGGAACGTTGTTCCGAGGTAGACAAGTTAACCCGGTCATTAAAGGATTAAGATGACTAAGGGGTAGACTGTCCCTTTAAGATATTGCAAGTTTAGTGAGTAGTTACTTACCTGGTGCTTGTGTTCCTAAATTAGACCTACCCCCTATTATTCATCATCCACTGTAAAGCAGTAAATATTTATTGAGACCCATATATATACATTCTTGGCCATAACATTACTCACACAAATACATATCACATTCTTGGTTTTAAAATAAATATTGTATAATATAATACAATGAGTATTTAATATGGAGTTCACAGCAGAATGTAATAAATCACTAACATACAATGCATTAGTGCAATATAAATTCCCTTCATCTCTGTCACATAAAGTGTCTTTTCATTTATTGTTAGTGGTAGAAGATTAGCCAGACTAGTGGCTGATTGGTTGATTAGTAGTGAGTCTGTAATAAAAGTGATATTTAAGTAATTTTAGTCATCCTCATCACTTGATATGGCTTCAATGACATCCATGTTTCTAATCCGTAGAGAGTCATAGTTCGGAGGTGGGGTGCCTGGTACAGGCATGTTTATGTGGTCCAAATCCTCATGATGGAAGCCAAGATTGGTATGAGCCTCAACAAGCTCAGACACAGTTGGTGGCGGATCTGAGTATTGTGGGCGTCTCCTCCTTTGCTTCCTGTCTTTGTTCCAGGCAAGAAACTTAAGACAAGTGATCCAAATGCAGTCTATGATGATCTCTCCAAACTCTACAATACAAAGTACAGAACCACCCATCCAGAAGCCGAACTGACCGCCCAAATTTGAGAGTAGCCAAACCACCTGCAAACAAGGGATAACTGTAAGAATTCTGCACTCAGCCTTCACGTTTATGCAATTTTTAATAGAATGAAAAAAGGATCAATTATAGAAAACAATTGTATGGGAACACAAAAGAACTTAGTATTAATTAATCTAGTTTCACACCAAGAAGATTTTTATATCAGGGTTAGGAGCATAAATCTGATTGCAATGACAAGTATAAATGCTCTCCTGTCCATCACAATCTTTTAGAAAACCTTCTAAAAATCTGATATTTTTCTGCTTAATTCAACAGTGAAGTCTGTAGAGATTTTTTTAAAGTAATGTTGTTGACCTCAATGTGTCTAAGGCACCAGTCCTCCAATATAATATATCTGTGTATTTTGTTTTTTAACCCAAATGGAGATATATATATATATATATATATATGTATGTATCATGTGATACTTTGCTATAGTACTGCATGATGTATATATACATCCTAGCTGGAGTTCCTGAGCTCCAGACATCTGCCTGCATATGGAACTGGAGCATGATTGCGTGCTCCAGTTCCACATGAAAGCAGATGCCAGATTGTTACAGAAAGTAACAATGTGTGCATCACCGTCTGTAACAATCATCAGCTGGTGCCGGCAGGAGGTATGGGAGGGATAGTCTGAGGTGGGTGGGCGGTGCAGCAGTGGAGGGAGTGAGATGGGCTCTACACTGCAGGGGGAAAAAGAAGTTAGAGGGAGGGATGGGGAGCTGCACTACAGAAAAAAGGTGGGGAGGGGGGCCCTAGCTAATGAACGCCGGAGTTGGGGGGCCACTACACTACTGAAAACTAAATTATATATATATTTATTTATTTATAGGTACTAGCAGACAGCTGCCAGTACTAAAGATGGCCATGTCTACTATTTCTAAAAAAAAAAAGGGGGGGATCCCAGAAAAGCTTTTACAATGATTTTTGCCTTGATTGGTATCTAAATAATTTCAGTGAGAAACCTAAAGTTTGTGAAAAAGCTAAAAAAATTTTTTAGATAATCACATTTGGTGGTGAAATAGTGGCATGAAATATACTAAAAAATGGGCCTAGATCAATAACTTGGGTTTGTCTACTTAACAAATTATATCTTTTTGACAGATAAATAAAAAAAAAAGCAATGCTCTCTTTCTGTTTAAGTGGAGCGATGCCCAAAAAACAAAGAATTTTTAGCATTTTTTTTTTTTAGCATTAAGTTCTTCTCTGAAATTCCCGGTAGCAAAGAGGTGCACATAATGAAAAGAACCTGTCCCAATGCAATCGCCACTTGCGATTATGTTACTTAGTGAGATTAAGGACTGCACAAGAGCAGGGCCTGTCAATCATGCTGATCTTGTTTGGGGTGATTTCTCAGAAGTAGGAGCATAGCCTGCACTACGTTGTGCCAGAAGCTGTGAAAACAGCTTGATAAATTCTCATTTTAAAGGGGACAAAAGTCAAAATTAAACTTGCATTATTTAGATAGAGCATGCAGTTTTAACAAACTTTACAATTAACTTATGTCTTCAATTTCTGTTCAGTTATTTTATATGCACACATTCTGAGACAGCAGCTCCTACTGAGCATGTGCAAGAGATTATAGTGTATATGTATACGAGTTTGTAATTGGCTGATGGGTGTCACATGACTGCACAGAAACTAAAACAATCTGAAATTTTTTAGAAAAAAACTACTGATATTATGAAGTTTGGAATAAGTGCTGTCTTATTATTATATTATTTAGGGTACATTTGTGGATTATGCTATTCTAATGTGTCTAATTGTCATTTAAGAGTGTTTAAAATATAAATGAACTTACCTTACACAAAACACTACTGAAGTTATTTTTCTGAAAACAAGCTGGTGTTTTGTTTTAACATAAATATGTTCATTTACATCTCTTATTTTCATTATGTGCACTAGAATATTGGAAAAGTTTATCCTTCAACTATGTATTTATGCATCCTAAAATTAATTCCTTCCAGTTCCAATTTCTAAAGTAACAGCACAAGGAATTACATTTCATATTAATGGCTAAGCAATTCTCCACCTTCTTGGAAGAATCAAAGCCCCTTTACAGGCGTACCTCAGAGATGTTGCGGGTTTTGGTTCTAAACCACCGCAATAAAGCGGATATAGCAATAAAATAAAAGTCACACAACAAAGGATACCAAGAAAACAAAACAAATTAGATAATAGATCATACAATGTTAAACAACTTTCTAATTCACTTATATTATCTAATTTGCTTTGTTCTTTTGGTATCCTTTGTTGAAGGATCAGCAATGCACTACTGGGAGCTAGCTTTGCAGCTCCTGAATCTACCTAGATATTCCTTTTCAACAAAGCATAGCAAGAGAGCGCAACAATTAAGATAATAGAAGTAAATTGGAAAGTTGTTTAAAAGTATATTCTCTATCTGAATCGTGAAAGAAAAAAATTTAGTTTCATCTCCCTTTAGTGTTTAAGGATACTGTTCCCATATATTCTTAAAATAACAGAGGATTGGAGAAACAGCTATTTCTGCAGTGCCTGCTTCTGATAAACATTTTTGTGGATCCTAATGCAGAAGTCCTTTCTGAATTTGAGAACTCCAATATACCTCACTCTTCTGATGTTGGGGAGCCTAATCCTGTAGACACAGACATTTGTAAAGAGCCCTTTTCCCTATGTATACTTTGCAGTTTATAGATGCGCATACCTAGGCTACTTATATAGGTATTAGGGACCCATGAGGTTAAAAGGGGAACATCACTATTTTGTGGGTGGAGCCTTGTTGGGAGAGGACAGGGTCAAGGATGGATAGTGTACAGGATCTTGGAGGTGTCTGGTTAGTTTATGGACGTGGCTAAGGGAAATTCTGCAAATAGGGACTAATGTCTGTCTCAGAAGGACAGTGGGACAGAATTAGGGACACTTATGAGGTCTCTGGATACCCTCCACAAGTATGAGACAGATTCTTCTACATCAGCTGATAGCTGATACACATCAGAGCATTTACCAAAGCTGTCAATTTCACCAACCTTGTCAGAGGCATCACTGAACAGTGAAACAAATAAGTAGCCATAACCCATTCCTGATAAAATATTTTAGTTATATCAGTTGATGACTATGAGGATCACCCAACTAAGGTTAATATTGGCACTACATGACCTATTGATATTATAGATAAGTATGGTATCAGACAGGAAAATAAGGATGATTATACAACTGAAAGGTTGGTCTTTGAGTTTCTGCGTATCCTGCTTAAAGGAGAACAGATATTTGCAGGTATTATGCAAAATATTAACATATGATTAATTGATGTTTGTCTGTGACACGTTCATGAACACTCATTCCCTTTCAAATAAAACTACGGTTCTGTCAGATAAGGGTAGGAAGGTCTCATGGCTACAAGTTGGTCAGTAGCCAACTATTCAAAACACAGCAGCGAGGTCACTGCTAGAGTCTAGGTAACCAAATTAAATTAAATAATTAAATGCTGACCTG
The DNA here is from genome assembly GCF_027579735.1 of Bombina bombina. Lineage (NCBI taxonomy): Eukaryota > Metazoa > Chordata > Amphibia > Anura > Bombinatoridae > Bombina > Bombina bombina. The sequence goes on along the minus strand of NC_069509.1, from coordinate 135,092,323 downwards.
AAGCTTCAATCATCGTAGAATTAATTAGAAGTTCCAGAAGGGTCATCTTTGCCAATCTATGAATCGAATACATTTTTACACAATAAATGTAACATTTCTCCATTTGAAAATGTTTATTCTCTCCATACTAGAGATAAGCAGTGTTAATGCATATTTTGCGGTTAGACAGGAAAACTACTTATCAGGGCTGGACTTCAAGGCCCTCAATAAATCTGAAAGATAATTATTTTTCTAAATGGGATCATTCCCTATGGTTCTACAAGCCTTAGGTTCAGGGACGAAACTACAGGGGGTGCAGAGGTCGCAGGTGCGACTGGGCCCCTGAGGGTGGGGGCCCAGCTTAAAGAAAAAAATTTTATTTATTTTTTTATATTTTTTTTTAAATAAAAAACGTTAACATACAACTGCCTGCACTGATATCATGTGAATGTGACATGACTACAGGGGTTAGTGTTTCTGTTATACCCATTGGTGTTTATGTGTGTGTATGGTGTGTGTGTATGTGACTGTGTGTGTATTGATGCATGTATGTGTGTGTGTGTGTGTGTATGTTTGTGGAACCAGCAAATTACAGACCTTGTTACTACAGCATGGGGGGGGGCAGGGGGTAAATAGTGTCACTATTCAGTACCACTATATACAGTATGGGGGGTGGACCATGTCACTGACTACTATGGTCACTTTATAAAGTACTGGGCGGGTAGGGTCAGGCCAGCCATCTCACCGGCAGATTACAGACTGTGTCACTAACTTACTATATACAGTACTGGTGGGTTAAACAGTGTCACTATATACAGTAATAGGGGGTCAGACCATCTCACAGACTGTGGGAACAGGGTATCTCCTTTTGCAGACATGTAATCTGATTCACATTTTTTTTCTGTGTTAAATGTAAAAAAAAAAAAAAAAAAAAAAAGTATTAAATTCACCTTTTTTTGGAGGGGGGAGGGGTGGGGGGCCCCTTCTTAGATTCTTGCACCTGGGCCCTGTGGTTTCTAGTTACACCATTACTTAGGTTTAACCAGTTTGCTCTGCATGGTTGTATCAGTCTTGGAATCAGTGTATGAATTTGATAGAACTAGAAGATGCATACAAACATATCCAACTCAAGTCTCCTTACCACAAACCCCTACATTTCTATTTTAAAAACTCATATTTTCAGTCTGTTTTTTTTTTTTAACATTTTACAAATGTCATAGCAACAATTATGGGTCAGAGCTTTCCCATGGTTTTGACACATTGTTATACTCAACATATGATGAAGATCATTAAAGACCTTAGATGACTCATCAGCCTCTGTGACAATGTACTAGTACCTCTCAATTTCCTCATCAATCTTCTAGGATATCATTGGTAAACATTTTGCTGACAAAAAAGATAGTTGTATAGTGACAAAAATCCTTACAGAGAATATTTTGATTCATGACTGCCAGTATAGATATTATTTTTGAATGATTCCTTTGCATTTTTGGACCAGAGTTTTTCATAATGAACATGATCATTTTTTTCTGACCATGTGAATCCTTCATTGTTTGCTCTGTACACCTGGACAAACCTCCTGAAGGGTTTCAGCCTCTATCATACGCATGGTTAATGATAACAAGAGCCTAGTATGGCCAGATGGAGCAGTGGTGTTGGATCAGCTAAGGACCCAAGTCAAAGGGTCAGATCAGGAATCCATATAATACTGGTGGAGGTAGACCTAGATTTAAACAACGCAATTGCAGTGGCATATATAAAATATCAAGGAGTCTCTTGCATCACTGTTTGGGAGTGTCTGGGATACTGCCATTGGACCCCCCCCCCCCAAAAAAAAAAACAAAAAAAAAACTATGCACATATTTCACACACAGAGAAATTGAGAGCGATATTTTAAGTTGCCAGTGTGTGCATCCAGAAGAATGGTCTACATATGACATTATTTTAAAAGATAAATGGTAAATATAGGGGATGGTACTAAAACATTACAAACTCATTTAAAGGTAAGGATGTATTGTACCAAGAGCAGGAGTCCTCAAGCAACCTTTGTAGTAAACATGGTCATCTCAAAGGAATTTAAACTGGCATGTGTGTTTCTTCCAAGAGTAAAGCTACCATGAGTCATTTAGAAAATCAAGTGTTGCAGGCAGTAATGATATGACCACACAGAACATAGTTGTCTTTAGGCGATATTCCTTTACCGATGAACAAGGCTTGTCTGATATCATGGTTGCTGCATCTTTAATGTTCCAGAGACCAGCAATGCTGATGAACGTCAGCAATGCCAACATTTTATGATAGAATGTGAATAATTCTGTCAGGATGAAGCCAGAAGCACCACAGAGTGACAACCCTTATACATTCCATAGATATTGGATTTTCCCTTAGAAGTGGTTTACAAGAGCCTCTTCACTAGTTAAAGGGACGAAGTACTCAAAACTTTTCTATCATCTATATGAAAGAGCAGCATTTAAAGGGACAGTCAAGTCCAAAAAAAAACTTTCATGATTTAAATAGGGCATGTAATTTTAAACAACTTTCCAAATTACTTTTATCATCAAATTTGCTTTGCTCTTTTGGTATTCCTAGTTGGAAGCTAAACCTAGGAGGTTCATATGCTAATTTCTTAGACCTTGAAGGCCGCCTCTAAACTGAAAGCAATTTGACAGCTTTATACCACTAAAGGGCGTTAGTTCATGTGTTTCATATAGATAACATTGAGCTCACGCACGGGAGTGAGCACTGATTGGCTAAAATGCAAGTCTGTCAAAATATCAAATAAGGAGGCAGTTTGCAGAGGTTTAGATACAAGGTAATCACAGAGGTAAAAAGTATATTATTATAACTGTGTTGGTTATGCAACTGGGGAATGGGTAATAAAGGGATTATCTAACTTTTTTAACAACAAAAATTCTGGTGTTGACTGTCCCTTTAAACATGATTACATTTTCCTTGAAAAATATGAAGTAAAAGATATTTAAATTTCAATGTAAGCTAATACACCAGCTCAGGGCTGTCCTTTGGATAGGGAGAGAGAGGCCTTCGCCTTTTGGGGGGCCCCGCACTGTCTGGGGTGAGGTTATGAGAAGGTGCAATGTACATCCTGTATTTAGTTTATAAAGAAGTGTTTATGGTATCAGGAGGTTAATACATAGTGTTATTCTTTATATAGGTAACACTGAATGTTAGGACTGGGGTGGGCCATACAGGAAGCAGAGCATATGCGGGAGGGAAATAAGAGTGGTGGGCTGTGGGGTCCCACAAATTTGACTTGCTCAGGGCCCTGCAAATGCTAAGGGTGTCCCTGCGCCAGCTCTGTACTTCCTACTAATAGTCATTGGCTTATACATATTTTCTACTTGTAACCAGAAAATACCTATCAACCAATAAACATTAACAGGAAGTGCCAATTAGCCAATGAGCTTTAGTAGGAAGAACACACCTAATACTACTGTTTTTCAATTTAGTTTACAAGCTTTTCTTAAAGGGACATGGAACTCAACTATTTTCTTTCATGATTCAGATGGAAAATACAATTTTAAACAACATACCAATTTACTTCTAGTATCTCATTTGCTTAATTCTTTAGTTATTCTTTGTTGAAGAAATAGCCATGCATATGGGTGAGCCAATAACACGAGACATCTTTGTGCAGCCACCTATCAGCAGCTCCTGAGCCTATTTAGATATGCTTTTCAACAAAGGATATTAAGAAAATGAAGTAAATTGTAATTTAACTATTTTTAAATCACATGTTCTCTAGGAATCATGAAAGAAAAAAATAGGTTTTATATTCCTTTAAAAATTGACAATGAAACTAATCTTTCAGTATCTTTTTTGCAGCAAGACTTGATCATAACTTGGGGTTGAGGACATTACTGCACCACCCTTTTTTTTTCTTCTTTTTTTTTGGTACGGGACGTGAAATACAATTTTTATTTCATTATTCACATAGAGAATACAAGTTTAAAAAAGTTTCCAATTTACTTCTATTATCAAATTTGCTTCATTCTCATTATATTCTTTGTTGAAGAGATATCCAAGTAGGTAGCGTGCACGTGCCTGAAGAACTGCATGACAGGAAATAGTGCTGCGCTCTAGTGCTCCTGCTAACGTATAACATATTTGCTGCAGACACATGCACACTCCTGAGCTTATCAAGCCCCCCTTTATTTCTTCATGACATTAAGCGTCGGTATTCAGAGCTTAGTATGGAATTCAACAGCCATCACAAATGTGAGAGAGGAAAACACAAAGATTTTACTTACCAATAAATCCCCTTCTCTACATTCTGTATAACACATTAATGCCCATTAAAGGTCTAGCTATGCCCTGTTTTATATCTCTGTTTAAACCTGTGCTATGGGTTGGTCCACATAAAATAGGTTAGAGCAGTGGTTCTCAACCAAAGTGACGTCAAGGCCCGGTAAATTTTAGCTGGACATGTCCAGGGCCCGGTAGTTTTATTTTTATATATATATATATATATATTATATATATATATATATATATATATATATATATATATATATATAGTAAGCAGCAGGGATTTGCCCTATCAGTAACTAAGCAGTTCAATGTGGGTTTAGTGGGTTTAGTGGGGGCCCTGGAGTGTGGGGGTCCTGCCGATGGTCTGTCGCTGTGAGGGACATGGAGTGTGAGGTCTGGCCCTGGAGGTTGGGGGCCCTTTCTTTGGCCCTTAATGTTGGGGGTCCTGGCTCTGGAGGTTGATGGGCCTGTTGGGGTTAGGGCAGGGAGGCTACCATGTTCTTTTGCATAAATTTGAATACATTTGGGTCAGTGTGAGACAGTTTTCCTGGGGCCTTGATTGGTCTCAGTCTGCCCCTTGTGTGCAGTGGGGTAAGAGTGTGCAGTGGGGGCATGACAGGTCAGGGCCCACCAGCAGGGCTATCACGGCCCGGTACTGGGCCACGGCCCGGCTGTTGAGAAATAAGGGGTTAGAGGATAATGCAGGGAAAAGGTAATGGTAAACTTTTTATCCATTTTAATACATTTAGATTTATGTGCTATAACTCTAAAATAAAATGTGATGAGATGAAACTATCTTTTCTTTTGCTTTCTTAGAATATATAAATAAATCTATTGATTATTACACAGTCTATATTTACAGCCATATGACTTGAGTTACACTTATACCCTGAGGACACTTACATTAGTAGCTGCTGACTCTCCAATACTGCGGTAGTTGAATTCTTGAAAGTAGATATTTAGCTTCAGGATACCTTTTCTAAGAGGAAAAAGAAGAATAATAACAACTGTCATTTTCTAAAACAGAGAGACAGTGGTAAGTTATATTCCACCACTTCACAAGCTAATTACTATCTTAAATCATTATGTCCTTACTAAGCACCCTCAGGCTTAAGTGTGCAACACTGTACCAACCAAAGTCACTTAGTCAGTGTGTAAAAGCAGAAAATCTGGAATGGTTGGTTTAGTTGGGAACAAACTTTTTTGAACTTTGACTTTCCTCATTACTAAAAACAGATTGAGATTGCTTTTTTTTTTTTAATTAAAGGGATACTAAACCCAATTTTGTTTCTTTCATGGTTCGGATAGGACATGTAATTTTAAGCAGCTTTCTAATTTACTTCTATTATCAATTTTTCTTCATTCTCTTGCTATCTTTATTTGAAAAAGCAGGAATAAAAGCTTTGGAGCTGGCCCATTTTAGGTTGAGAACCTGAGTTGCGCTTGCTGATTGGATGGCTAAATGCAGGCACCAATCAGCAAGCCCTATTCAGGGTACTGAACAAAAAATAGTCCGGCTCCAAAGCTTTCATTCCTGCCTTTTCAAATAAAGATCAGCAAGTGCAACCCAGGCGCTGAACTAAAAATGGGCCGGCTTCTAAGCTTACATTCTTGCTTTTCAAATAAAGATAGCAAAAAAAACAAAGAAAAATTGATAATCGGAATAAATTAGAAAGTTGCTTAAAATTGCATGCTCTATCCGAATAATGAAATAAAAATTTGGGTTCAGTATCCATTTAAAGGGTTAGTAAACACAGATTTTTTTTCTTATATGATTACAATAGAGCATGCAATTTTAAGCAACTGTCTAATTTACTTGTATTATAAATTTTTCATTGTTCTCTTGCTATCTTTATTTGAAAAGCAAGAATGTAAGCTTAGAAGCCAGCCCATTTTTAGTTCAGCGCCTGGGTTGCACTTGCTGATTGGTGACTAAATGTAGCCACCAATCAGCAAGCGCTATCCAGGGTGCTGAACCAAAAATGGGCCGTCTCCTATGCTTAGATTTCTGCTTTTTCAAATAGAGATAGCAAGAGAACGAAGAAAAATTGATAATAGGAGTAAATTAGAAAGTTGCTTAAAATTGCATGCTCTATCTGAATCATAAAAGAAAAAATGCCAATGCCTTACAATAATGACTGGGCAAATAATTGGCGGGAGGGGGGGGGGGACCCAAGATAACTAATTTAATTTGTTTTATACTTAATATATTCAAAAAAAGCATAATCCAGTCTAGATTTTATATGGAGATCCTATAAAACTGCTCACTGAAATGAAATAGCTTCTAGGTTTTCTATGCCTTTCACGGGTAGATCAGAAGAAAAATATACTGCGTTTTATAAATAAACAATAATAACGATAGAGGTTTTACCGATTAACTGTAATAGTTTCACTGCCATCTTTTTCATATGAAAGGACATGATAAATCCAGTCCTAAATGAGGAATGGAGTAAATTATTATTAGTACATTTCAAGGACAAATCCACCTTAAAATAACATAAAAGTCCATTATCTTCTATTTTCTTACACAAGTACTTCCTTGAAAAGTTATCAAAGGTTTTGTAAGAAGTTCTGTTGTTCACACGACCTGCTCAGCATACACCGTTAGGCTATTTACACAACCATATGCCAGTCATGCATGGCTGGAGTCCTGCCAATGACTCCATTGTTGACATTCCGAGCATGTGCTGTTGGTATGCAATCTGCACAAAACAAATTACAAAGCTAATGATAACTTTTCGCACATTCATTTTTTAAATGTGTGAATTGAACATTCACTTTTATGTCTCTTTGAATGGTTTGCTTAAAGGGACATTAAACCCAAAAAGATTATTTCATGATTTAGAAAGACAATGCAATTTTAAACCACTTTCTAATTTACTTCTATTATCTAATTTGCTTCATTCTCTTGATATGCTTTGCTGAAAAGCATATCTAGACAGGCTCAGTAGCTGCTGATTGGTCGCTGCACATAGATGCCTTGTGTGATTGGCTCACCCATGTGCATTTCTATTTATTTAACAAAGGATATCTAAAGAATGAAGCAAATTAGATAATAGAAGTAAATTGGAATGTTGTTTCAAATTGTATTCTCTATCCGAATCATGAAAGAAAAGTTTTGGGTTTAATGTCCCTTTAAGTGCTATAGCAAAGTTAACAATTTTAGAGCCATATTATAATTTTGAGAGAAATAGGATAACTTCCCTACAAATTACCCCACATCAAAAAAAGACCATGAAATCAACGTCACAAGTATAAGAAGAAATAAAAGAGAGTGCAGCATTACAACACCACCTTTAATAACCAAATAAAAACACACTCATAATATAAAACCTCAACAGTATGAGGTATTGTTGTAATAAACTCCTTGAATGCTATGGATACTGTCAGTTATGGAGAATGGTCCACCAGCTCGATGTTCTGGAGTAACAGCCTAAAAACAACTGCACCTTCGCTTGGTAGTTGTGAAAGGGCTCCCTCAGTCCTCCAACAAGGTGTCCTATAGACAGTATGGTTCACCCTGATATTGTGGCTAAACTATCTCCATGAGCCATCTGTCCTGCATAGGGAATCAGCAATTCACAACCAAGCCAGTTTTCAGGTTTAAAACAGAATGACATTTATTAAAGGCTAGATGCCTAGTATTTATACAGGTTTGACCCCCCCCCCCCAGATGGGGGTTGAAAGACTGTTGTACATTACATGGAGGGAACAAGCCCTTTGACATGATACAATAGAATTATATTACTTAAACACTTCAACCACAAGACACTCTTGGCCCTTCTTATCACTTAGGCGTTTTCTCTCTGGAGGTGATCAAACAATAGAATGCTTAGCACTAATTAAATTATAGCTGGAGCCAGCAACTTGTGTTTAGAAAATAGTTTCTTAAAGCTAAACACAGTTAACTCCTTCAGTCCTGACAGAAGGGTCTGTCACATAGCTCCCCCCTTGTGGAACACTCCGGCAGACCCGGCTTGACCCTTTTGCGGGTCAACCTGGGGATGACCGGACTAGGAGGTGGTAGGCATATCAGTTTGCCAGGATAATCCATCTGTATTCCCGTTATGAGAGAGAATTCCTGTCCATACAAACAAGGGTTCAACTTCCTCAGTGCCCAGACTAGGGCTAAACAGTCCTTCAAAATCCCATCAGCTTCTTTACGAGTTTTTTGTACCTGCTCTTTATAGGTATCCACAATCCCTTCATACTGACATAGGGTGCCCTTGAGTTGCTGCACCTCACTATGAGCCAGCGTCAGCTTCTCCTCAAGTGTCGCTAAGTTTGTCTTTAAGGTTTCATGTTCTACTCTCAAGCTGGTGTTTTCTGCAGTCTGTCGGTGCAGCTTGTCTAGCAGAGATTCCTGTTCTAAACGTGTTTTTTCCTCTGCACTCCTCTTCTCTCCCGCTAGCACTGTTACGTGATTATTTAATGTGACCATTTTATCCTCTACGTGACTCTTCTCCTTCATCAGCGCATTGTAACGGGACTTCCACGTATCAATAGCGGATAGAGATTTACTGAGCTCAGCATCCTGGGGCTTAGCAGCAGGTGGGTCAGTCTCTGCTGCACGGATCTGGGCACGGGTAGTCACAGGGTTAACATCAGCGGGACCCATAGGAGCGTAGGCAGAAACAAGGGGGGGTCAAGTTATTTCCAAGGAGAACATCAGCGGGTAAATCCTTCATGACCCCCACATTCACAGGTCTAGCGCCCACTCCCCAATCCAAATGTACCCTGGCAACAGGTAGGCGGAACACAGTGCCCCCTGCTACCCTCACAGCCACAGTGTCTCCTGTGTGCTGTTTCTCAGACACCAAGTTCTTTCGAAGCAAGGTCATGGTAGCACCAGTATCCCGTAGACCACTGACATCCTTCCCATTCACTTTAACCAGTTGCCGGTTATTCCGGTGGGCAGCTTGCACAAGGTCTGCCTCATGTAGGATGCCCCAGCATTCTTGTGCCTCTACGTAGCGGGCCGCAGGCTGAGGGTTACATGTGATTCCGCCGGCAGGTCTTCTCCAGGACTGTGCTTGGTTCGCTGCATTTAGGGGACACTCTTGTCTTTTGTGCCCTAGTTGCTTACATCCAAAGCACCGAATCGGTTGTGAGTAGCCCTGCGAATTGAACCGGGTTCTCTGAGGGTAGTTCGTGGCCGGAGGCCGTGTGGTATAGCAGTGTGCCGGGGTTTGGTTACTGGCAGCTGCTGGGGTGACTGGGGTCTGTACTCCACTCTAGCAGGGGGCTTAGTGGTAGCAGTGTCCAGTTTGCGGGCATCTGTATACTCATCTGCCAAGCGAGCCGCTTCATGCAGGGTGGAGGGTTTACGGTCCCGAACCCACTCTCGAACTCCTGCGGGTAACTTGTCGAAGCAATGTTCCAACAGGAATAGCTGCAGCACCTCTTCCCCAGATACGGCTTGGCACCCCGCTATCCAGTGAGCTGCTGTGCGGTGCACCTTACATGCCCACTCAAGGTAGGAATCTCCAGCTACTTTAACAGTGTCTCTGAACCGCCTCCGGTATGCCTCCGGTGTAACCGCATACCTGGAGAGCAGAGCCTCTTTTACAGTATTATAATCCCCGACTTCCTCATCTGGAATGGCCCGAAAAGCCTCACTGGCCCGGCCGGATAATTTTCCGGATAATATCGTGACCCAGTCCTCTGCGGGTACCTTGTGTAGTGCACATTGCCTCTCAAAATCCGCAAGGTACCCATCAATCTCTCCTTCTGTTTCCAGGAAGTTTTTAAAAGCTGCAAAATTTACTTTTCCCTTTTCCCCTGGGTTTGCTGTGATTTGGGCTGCTGAAGCGCCGCTTTGGCGAAGTAGGTTGGCCTCCACAGCTGCTATGACCCAGACGATAATTTCCGCAGATGGGTTGGGGCCATAATATGCCAGTCTTATTTTAACCGCCCGATCAAAGCTTGCTTCTTCAGGGGTTCTGTCTGATATGCTGGGCCCATTGGTTCCTTCTGTCCCTGGTACTCTTTCCATCTTAGTCAGTATTGTAATAATTCCCCTCTTCCTGAGGTTACTGGCTTGTGTAGTTGCTCTTCTGGGCGATAAGGTTCATTCCGTCGCTTGCCACCAATTGTTACGGTACCAACAGGATACCAAGGGTTAACACCAGATGAATAATGTCCTGCATAGGGAATCGGCAATTCACAACCAAGCCAGTTTTCAGGTTTAAAACAGAATGACATTTATTAAAGGCTAGATGCCTAGTATTTATACAGGTTTGACCCCCCCCCCCCCAGATGGGGGTTGAAAGACTGTTGTACATTACATGGAGGGAACAAGCCCTTTGACATGATACAATAGAATTATATTACTTAAACACTTCAACCACAAGACACTCTTGGCCCTTCTTATCACTTAGGCGTTTTCTCTCTGGAGGTGATCAAACAATAGAATGCTTAGCACTAATTAAATTATAGCTGGAGCCAGCAACTTGTGTTTAGAAAATAGTTTCTTAAAGCTAAACACAGTTAACTCCTTCAGTCCTGACAGAAGGGTCTGTCACACATTTCTTTGGGGATCTCCTTTGTCAGAGGGAAGGAACTCTTTCATGACTACCGAGACTTTGTTTTACATTGTGTGTGTGTTTTTATTCTGTTATTAAATGTGGTGTTTTAATACTACACTTATACCCCCCATGTGTGCTCTTTTGTTTCTTCTGTGTGACCTATTTCACTGTTGCTACCCATAATACCTTCTTTATAAAATCCCTATTTAGTGTTTTCATCTGTTCATAAAGTTGCAAAGTAAAACAATAAATAGTAAGGCACTGTATTAGTAATATATGTATGCATTAGTAATATGTATAAACCACAATGCATTCTGAGTTCAAACTATCAAGACACTATCTTTGTATTACAGAACAGTAGAATCATGACATGCATGCACTCTCAAGTGATTACAACTTAGTTCAAGACTTTATTGCAAAACATTAAAATCACTTCCAAGTAATAACTACATGCTATGTAGACCTACAGTATCACTGCACTGATGCATTCTTACAGCTTTGCAGGCACTTTCTCAAACAACAGTATGTAAATAAGTAATATGACCATACAATATAATATATGGCCAAAAGTATGTAGACAACCCTAATGAAAGTTCATAAAATTCAGCACACAGCCACAAAATCTCTATAGACAAACATTAGCAGTACAAAGAGCTTAGTGACTTTCAACGTGGTACCACAAAGTTGGATCCATTTAGATATGGTTTGACCAGTTTGGTGGAAAGGAACTCAAGTTGCCGAACTTCAACCCCACTGAACACCCTTGGGATGAACTGGAACATCAGTTGTGAGCCAGACCTTCTCGTTCAACATCAAGGCCTGACCTCACAAATGTTCTTTTGGCTGAACGGCAGAAATTCCCACAAACACACCAAAAACTCTTGTGGAAAGTCTTCCCATAAGGGTGATGGATGTTATAGCTGCAAAGTGGAGGGGCAACTCTATATTAAAGCCCATGTTTTTGTTTTGTTTTTTAGCAACATGATGTCCAACAAGAGAATAAAGGTGTGATGGTCAGGTGTCCATATACTTTTGGCTATTTAGTGTATCTATCCATTTTATTATTATTGTATAAGAAAATACAACAGAGCAAATTTAGATTGTTTTTAAATGAAAGTTACATAATACATCTATATTCTTTGTGCACTAACATATATAGCATCTTTTATTATAAGAGAGACCAGTGGACTTACCTCTGCCCCTGCTGATGGCCAGTCTGCCAAAGAAATTGCCATTTTATATTGTGTATCACTGTTGGAAGAGAGAATTAGTTGTTATATTTGATTGAAGAAAGGTCTCCCTATTTAGCAAAGTATTCTATAGTATCCATGTTCTAGCTTACAGGATATGATCTTGATAATATATATATAAGCAAATTCCGGTCACCAAGCACTCACGTTATGCATAAATTGCCTAGGTGCAGTACATATAAGTTTTTCTGCTTATATATATATATATATATAAAATACACAGTATATATATCTATATATATGGATAATTGAACAAATCAGCACTACTAGTAAAATATTCAATAGTCATTCACAACTCATGTTCTCAAAAAGAGATACATCTGTCAGGTGCACGGTAGTGGTGAATGATTAAAATATTGAATTAAAGGAAAAAGACCACTATTGTCCAGCACTAGACTATTATAACATAAATAAGAAAAAATCCCAAGGGGAGAAAGCAAGAGGACTATATGGGACTAGCAAGCTGAACAGAGACCACCTTTCAAATAGTAACAATTTATATTGATAATGGGCAACATTGTAACAATTTGAATCTATAGGGCAAAAATGAATACAACATTGTCCATAGGTACATCTGTTGAACACCAGTACGAGTTGCAGTTCATCAATTCACCTCCCAGAACTTTGCAAACAGCGGGATTCGAATCCCATTCACAGAGTAAACTACTACTATTCCTAAATATCTTCTCAGAGGATATAGTAATTTGAAAGTTGTGTTGGAAACTTATATTTGGTATTTGTAATCCACAGGTAGCATAGTATGCATTAGATCAATATTGCAGACAACATCCCTGTATGTTATGTATAACACAAGCAGTCAATCACACCCTCTGACTTTCAGACTATAAGATATCCTCAGTTGCAGCTTCTTTTGCCCTATAGATTCAAATTGTTACAGTGTTGCCCATTATCCATATAAATTGTTACTATTTGAAAGGTGGTCTCTGTTTTTTTCAGCTTGCTAGTCCCATTTAGTCTTCTTGCTTTTCCCCTTAGGATTTTTTCTTATTTATGTTATAATAGTCTAGTGCTGGACAATAGTGGTCTTTTTCCTTTAATTATATATAGTTTTAGATGTTATTATTAATTATATGATGCTTTACTAACAAATTCTATACTTCTAAGTCCTTCTCTTCCTACACCTAGCTAATTTATGTAATTCAGTAGTCATACTTAAATCTGATAAATAACCTTAACCACAGACCAATCTATTTGCTTAACATAGATAAATATACTTAAAAGATATTTCCAAATCAATTTAACTCCTCCCAAAATTGATCCATAAGGATCATGGTTTGTGTGTCTGGAAGTGAAGTTTATGACATTATCAGTTTGTTACAGTTAAAAGGGATAATAAACCCCAATTTTTTCTTTCATGATTCAATTTTAAGCAACTTTCGAATTTACTGCTATTATCAATTTTTCTTTGTTCTTTTGCTATCTTTATTTAAAAAGCAGGAATGTGATGCATAGTAGCTGGCCCATTTTTTGTTGAGAACCTGGGTTATGCTTGCTTATTGGTGGGTAAATGTAAGCCTCCAATAAGCAAGCGCTATCCATGGTGCTGAACCTAAAATGGGCTGGCTGCTAAGATTTACATTCCTGCTTTTAAAATAAAGATAGCAAGAGAACGAAGAAAATTTGATAATAGGAGTAAATTAGAAAGTTGCTTAAAACTTCATGCTCTATCTGAATCATGAAAGAAAAAAAAATTGAGTTCAGTGTACCCTTTAAGACAATATGCCCAAAAAAACTACAGAATATTAAATCGTGTTTTCCATACTTGCATTTAAAGTATTTGACAGAGTGGACTGGTCTTTTATTTATAGGATGCTTGCCATATAGCAAGTATCCTATATACTATATACCAAGGTTAATGGTGAACTCTTTACCTACTTTACAGTACTAATTGGCACAAGGCAAGAATGCTCATTATCCCCTTTACTTTTTTGCTCTTACGATAAAAACATTGGCCCTTAGAATTTGAAGTAATATGACATATCAGGTTTGCTCATTGAAGACAATTTAAGTATCACTTATCTCCTTCTCATCCTTTCTAATCCAACAACCTCGCTCTCAGAACTGTTATCAGAACTTAAAGCAATTGAGTACTGATCTAATTTTTTAATCAGGCTCCAAACATTGAATTTGCTTTATATAAGTACTACTGAAAAACACATATCTTAAATTAGAACTTTACATCTCCGTTCAAAAAGAATTCAATATGTTTTAATTACATAAATTTAGTTCACTCATTTACTAACACGTTTACATTAAATATGAGACTCTCTATAATCTGACTTCTCATCTTTCAAAACCCAATTAAACATATCCTGGCTAGACAGACTACATGCCATAAAAATTATAATATTGCATAAATTATTACTCTATTTCAAACTGTTCCTATTTTAGTTCGGGAGAGCTATGTAAAATCACTACAAAACATATTTGACATTTATATCTAGGGGAATTTCAAACCAAGGATTAAAAGGTCTACCATATACCTGTCTAAACAAAGTGGGGGTATAGAAATTATTATGGTTTTACCTATCCCCCATCTAGTATGTATAGAGAACTGGTATCAAAATTGGATTGTAAATCTTTGGTAGAAAATCTTGTCTATATGTACAACATTGAGAACCAGTCCTGGCTAAGGAAACATAGATGCTTCCAACAGTATCTACTAACATACATATATGACTTAGGGGTCAGCAACCTTCGGCTCCCAGATGTTTTGGATCTACATTTCCCATGATGCTCAGATAGCCTAAAGAGTGTCTCAGCATCATGGGAAATGTAGTTCCAAAACATCTGGGAGCCGAAGGTTGCTGACCCTAAATTAGACCATATCTATCTGGGACAAACTGCTTAAAGAATCATCTGACATCTTGACAATACCTTCCCCCCTCACTCGATTGTTAAGAAATTTCTTACTTGCATGGTTGTCGACAATATTCGATGCAGGTCTCTCTATCAGCAACAGAGTTTATCAGCTCATAATAACATGGCACTATAAATACAGGAAAATATCACATTAAGTGTAAAAAAGCAATTTCATTTCTTTCATTTCAGCAAAAATTGCTTAATTTTCTTGGTTATCTTCAACTATAGGGCTTTGATGACCACTGTCAGTGCTTTCTTATGTTCTATCACATATAAAAGGGCAAGGAATGTATTTAAAGGGATATTGTATACTAGATTTTTCTTTGCATAAATGTTTTGTAGACTATCCATTTATATAGCCCATCTGGGAGTATTTTTGTAACAATGTATAGTTTTGCTTATTTTTAATAACATTGTTATGATGGTCAGACTCTTAACCAAGTCCCACAGTATCAGACATATATATGTGTTTACAGACTCCTGCTGGCTCCTGTTTATGTTATTTGTCTTTTCATATGCATGGAAGGGGTAGTGTCTACTATTCCTGTTTTCCTAGCCCCTTTCACTGGGTGTCCCATCCTAACCTCAACAACACTGCTAAACTGGGAGTTTCTAAGTAAGTTTCTAAAAGGTTTTATACTGTATTTTTCAATCAGTATCTGTGCATATTCTTCTTTATAGTAGTGTCTATTACATGCAGTTATATAAAAATTGGTGTACACTGTTCCTTTAAGATAACTGATCCAAAATCTCATTCATTTGGCCATAAAAGTAATACACAGCTCTACATTCTGAAACCAATAAAAGGTTAGAATTTGCTTAACTGATTATTATGATTTTGCCCTTTTTTTTCTATGTGAAGTGGATGAAGTGTTTTATTTTATTGACAAAAACACTTTGGATCTTGTGGTGCAGCGGTTTGTCACAGGGGCATGAGACCTCAGTCTTTGCGTAGACGTAATTTATTTGGTGTGAATACATTTTGAGCGCAGTTTTGGGTGTTTGGGATCATCCATTTTTTTATTTAGAGGAGACAGTATCTATACTGAAAGCTTTTATATGTAATCTATTGCGACTAAATGTATACAAAATAACATTTGTGAAAAAAGAATGGAGCAATGTTTG
The DNA here is from genome assembly GCF_027579735.1 of Bombina bombina. NCBI lineage: Eukaryota > Metazoa > Chordata > Amphibia > Anura > Bombinatoridae > Bombina > Bombina bombina. The sequence goes on along the minus strand of NC_069509.1, from coordinate 135,076,290 downwards.
CTAAGATATTAGGTAGATCAGCATGAACTTCAGGGTAATATGTGTCGACTAGATACTTTGTTTTTAAGGAACCCCCCCCCCCATAATAATGCAACTTGTCTTACCCCAGTCTGGGTTATCATCGTTGTTGCAGTATTTTGTGTCTTCAGGTAGTGGGTAAAGATAATATGCACATCCACAGCGCACAATCATTTCTTCTTGAAAACAGGACCTGAGGCAGGACTGTTAGAGAGGATGGGGTTAATCAGAAAAATTCTCTGTTTTTAAATAGCAAAGGCAGATTAAATGCTATTGGTGCAATTAAACAATGTGCATCATTGCTTAAATAATTTAAAAATGTGGGAAATTCTGAACATCTTTAATCGGCTGTGGTTCCTTAAAGGACCAGTCAACACAGTTGATTTGCATAATCAACAAATGCAAGATAACAAGACAATGCAATAGCACTTAGTCTGAACTTCAAATGAGTAGTAGATTTTTTTTCTGACAATTTTAAAAGTTATGTCTATTTCCACTCCCCCTGTACCATGTGACAGTCATCAGCCAATCACAAATGCATACGCGTACCATGTGACACCCATCAGCTAATTACAAATACATACACGTTTATTCTGTGAATTCTTGCACATGCTCAGTAGGAGCTGGTGACTCAGTCCCAGCGTCATGGGGGGGGGGCATTGAGGGGCACGGCCCCCCCAGCGAGAATGATATGCCCCCCAAAAATACTTTGGGTATAAACAAGCTAAACTAAGCAGCTAAACGTGGCTCTTGGTCTCCTCTGTTCACAAGCACATTCACTAAAACAGGGGCGAAAAGATTGTAGGCCCGGTACCAGAATAGTGTGTTGTTATTCTGGCACCGGACCCTGCGTAATCTTTTTGCGCTAGCCCCGTTTTAATGAATGTGCTTGAACAGAGAGAGCGAGAGGCAAGTTTAGTTTAGATTGTTTATCTACATAATAATGGATATCCGAAAATAGTTCAAATCTTCAGTGACTTCTTTAGGTGCTACCTGCTCGGCTCCTGAAGCATCAGCATCTCAAAATACTTTAGTTTACACCAATGATGATGGCATTGGAGATGCAGATTTTAACATTAGCTGCAGCACCAGCGTGGGGACTACTAGCTTCTGTGCTGCTAGCATGACCTCTGTAAACCTTCAAGAAAGCCAGATTGAACCACCTCAATCACCTATGCTAGTTGGACTTGTTGACGACCTTGGTACTGAAAACCCAACCAGGTGATTTTAAGCAAATAACCTATAAAACTGTATGGAGGGACAAAACGGTTATTCTCTTGTAGCTGGTTCAAGAACAGGGACTGGTTGGAATCTTCAGAGAAAAATGCTGCTGCATTTTTTTCCCATGTCGAAAATTTAGCTCTGCATCAACAGATTCAACGTTTACCATGACAGGATTTTCTAATTGGAAATACACCACTGAAGCGAATAAAAGGGCTTAAAAAACATGTTGCCTCCAAGGAACATATAACATGTGAAGCTATGTGGAAGGAGTCTGAAAGACGCAAAGCAACATGCACAGAAATTTCCACTCTTGTGAACGTGGGGCAACTGGAACGTAATCGATACTATATGGCCACTATAATTGACATACTCAAGTTTTTTTGTTGTGAATGAAATGCCCTTGAGAGGAGACTGACAGCTTCGCTATCATTACAAATGAAAATGGTGGTATTGGGCTATTTCTCTCATTGTTTGAATACACTCTGCGGAAAGACAAAGAGCTAGCGAAGATTGTGCCAACCATCCCTTTGAATGCTAGATACATTAGCCATGACATTCAAAATGAGCTCATGGAAACAATGAGCATGATTGTGACAGAAGAAATCGTTAAAGAAATCGGAGATGCATGGTACACTATCAAAGTGGATGGCACATGAGATCCTACAGGCCAGGAAAATATTTCTATAATTGTTGGTTATGTAGCGGATAACTACGAGGCAAAAGAGCTCCTTCTGGTCATGGCCACTGCAGAAAAAGGGGAAGCTTGTACACTAACATCTACAATCATTGACGAAATAATGAAAGCAGGTCTCAGTACAGACAAAATATCCAGCCAAGTTTATGACGGGGCATCCCTGATGTCAGGAAAACATGGAGGGGGGGCAGAAGCAGCTCCAGGACCGGCTTGGTCATGAAATACCATATATTCATTATTTTAATCATCATCTTCATTTATTTGTTATTCATGCCATGTCTGTTGAAAATGCTGTTGAGGATTTTTTCAATGTGTGTACACTTCTCTACAAATTCTTCAGAAAGCCCACAGTGGCTATACACTACAAGGGTGAAAGTCTGAAGCGCCTATTGGAGCAACGATGGACCAGACATTTAGCTACAGTTAATGTCGTCCTAAAAAACTTTGATGAAATAGCCACATTATTAAAACAGTTAGAAACAATACGAGCCTGTGGTGCTGAGTTGCAAGTTGAGGCTATGGGGTTGCATTGTGCGATTTCCCAAATCATCTTTAAGTTTATTGCCCTTCTTGTTCAGAAGCTTTTAGTGCTTCTGAAGCCTCCAAACAAAATGCTTCAAGCTGAAGACATGGACATTTTCACTGCGGTAACGCTCATGAACAGTGCATCAGAGTGTATTGAAAGATTTCGCACAGAGACAGAGTTTAATGCATTATGGAACCTGTGTATTTCGACCGCCGACTCCGGCACCACCAATGATGACACTATGTGCACTGGGCCTGGACCAACGAAGAGAATACGCACAATCAACAAGAATCTTCAGGAATATTGGTTGGAGGAAACAGTCGGACAGAACGAAACAAATGAAAAGACAGAACTGACCAGGCTGTTTTACAATGTCATAGACGCTGTGCTTGGTGAAACGAATTTGCGTTTTGCAGAGCGTACTGGCCAACTCATTGGCGCTCTGGCTGCGCTATATCCAATCGCTGGGAGAGATGTTTTCCTAAATACATCTACAGTAAAACCTCTTTTGGACCTGTCAGGTACAAAAATAATTGAATCTACTGTGGCCCGCCAGTACCTTACCACCAAAATGAATGAAAAGGAAATCCCCCCAAAAGACGGGAAATGGACATTAGACAATCTGCTCACAACTTTCCATAGTCCACTTAAAGGAATGCCCTGCGTATTGACAGCGCTGACACATGCTAGCACTCTAGGCGACTCTACCGCAATGTGTGAGAATTTGTAACTCTAAAGAACGTTTTCTCTGATCATCGGCGCAGCATGCTACACAAATGCAAGGCCCATCTTATTCAGCTCGCATTTGAGAAAGATTTGACACCGAAATTGAGAAGGTTCGATTCAAAGGACAAGCGTCAGCGTCTTCAGCTCTACTGAGAACAGTAAGTCATCCTCTTATTTAATTTGACCACTTCAGTACTGTCAGTACTAAACCAAGATTAAAGTGACCATTTTAAATCTATGCCCACCCACAAAAATCTAATGCTCTTCTAGTGTTGTTATTCTGGCACTGAGCCTGTGGTGATTCAAAAAGTTTAAATATAAAAAGACTGTGCACATTTTGTAAAATTTTGACGAGTGTCCCTTTAAAGGACCAGTCAACACATTAGATCTGCATAATCAACAAATGCAAGATAACAAGACAATGCAATAGCACTTAGTCTGAACTTCAAATGAGTAGTAGATTTTTTTTATAACTCATTTCAAAGTTATGTATATTTCCCCTCCCCTTGTACCATGTGATAGCAATCAGCCAATCACAAATGCATATACGTATAGTCTGTGAATTCTTGCACATGCTCCGTAGGATCTGGTGACTCAAAAATTGTAAATATAAAAGACTGTGCACATTTTTTTTAATGGAAGTAAATTGGAAAGTTGTTTAAAATTACATGCTGTATCTGAATCATGAAAATTTAATTTAACCTGAGTGTCCCTTTAAGGATGATACAACTACAATTCATTTATAGCTCACTGGTTTCTAAGAATACTTTATAAATCAAGTTGCAAAAGTATTTTGTATACTAAAGTAAAAGTATTTTATACTAAACAAAAAAGCAACATTGTAATTAAAAATGCCTATGAATGCACAAGACTCCCCCCCCCCCCCCCCCCTGAAAAATTGTTAAGGGGGCAGTTAGTACTCTATGGCAGCAGTGTTTTGCAACATTATTTGTAGCTTTGTTATACAATGTTGCAAAACACTGCTGCCATAGAGTACTAAAGACATGTGCACACTCCTGAGAGTTAGCTCTTATGAGCCTACTTAGTTTTACTCTTCCATAAAAGATACAAAGAAAACAAAGCAATTTTGAAAACAGAAGTAAATTGGAAAGTTGTTTATAATATCATGCTCTATCCAAATCATGAAAAGTTTAAATTTTGACTTTACTGTCTCTTTAAGTAAAAGATGTTCAAATAAAAGTTTAAACTAATACTGCAGTATTGGTTTTGTACCGCCCACAAATCCCTATTGGCTGATAAGGACAGCTGCCTCTTATTTATTGGTGGAGCGAGAAACTGGAACATGAGTTTTGGAAATAAAACAAAAAAATTATAAATATATCGAAATGCTAAAAACAGAGGGAAAAAATTGGCTACAACTACTAAAGGAATTTGCTGAATATAAGCAACTTATGTGTAGAAAAATCTTTAAAGGAACATAAAACCCACATTTTTTATTTCGTGATTCAAATAGAGCATGCAATTTTAAGCAACTTTCTAATTTATTTCTATTATCTAATTTGCTCCAATCTCTTGATATTCTTTGCTGAAAAGCATATCTAGATAGGCTCAGTAGCTAATGATTGGGTGCTGCACATAGATGCCTCGTGTGATTGGCTCACACATGTGCATTGCTATTTCTTTAGCAAAGTATATCTAATGAAGCAAATTAGATAATAGGAGTAAATTAGAATGTTGTTTAAAATTGTATTCTCTACCTGAATCATGAAAGAAAAATTGTGGGTTCAGTGTCCCTTTAAGCCTTTTAATATGCATATTTTATACAAGGAACAAAAAATAATAATCAATCATGTCAAAATAGCTTCTCTAACTTGTTCTTATTCATCCACCAGTGCGCCTACAAGATGATAATATACTATTTAGTAAACACGTTGATATTTTTATATAAAAGGTTTAGTTGTGCATAACAAAACAACTTTGTAATATATATTTTCATCATTTATTTTGCTTTGCTTTATAAACATACGCGAATATGTTGTTACTGTTTGCATTAGGAAATTTGTCTCAATTTTACAATAATTTAAAAGCCAAATATTTTAAAGAAAAGAAAAACTACAAGAAATAGGAATATTGTTTAAATGCGTTTTAAAGCTTTTTTTTTTTTTTTACAGACTTTAAAAGGGACATGAAAGTTAAAGGGATATAAAACCTAATTTTTTTTCTTTCATGATTTAGAGAGCGCATGTGATTTTAAACAACTTTTAAATTTACTTCTATTATCTAATTTGTTTTGTTTGCTCGGTATGCTTTGTTGAAAAACATATCTAGGTAGGCTCAGGAGCTGCTGATTGGTGACTGCACAAAGATGCCTCATGTTTTTGGCTCACCCATGTGCATTACTGTTTCTTCAACAAAGGATACAAAGACAATGAAGCAAACTAGAAAATAGGAGTAAATTGTAAAGTTGTTTAAAATTGTATTCTCTATCTGAAACATGAAAGAAAAACATTGGGTTTTGTGTCCCTTTAAAGGATTCAGATAGAGTATGTGATTTTAAGAAATGTTTCTATTTACTTCTATGATCAAGTTTACTACACTCTATTGATATCCTTTATTGAAAAGCATACATATGTAGGCTCAGGATAGGCAATGCTCTAGTGGGTGCTATTTGGTGATTGGTAGTTACACACATGCCTTTTGTCATTGGCTGACCAGATGTTTTCAGCTATTTCCCAGAGATGACAAACTGTTTAATGTAACACACTCCAGTACAATAATAAAACATTCTAATACATCAGTATTTATTTTTTGCACTTTTATGTTACTTTAAAGGTACAGTCAACACCAGAATGTTTGTTCTTTTAAAAGATAGATAATCCCTTAATTACCCATTCTCCAGTTTTGCATAACCAACACAGTTATAATAATCACGTTTCACCTCTGTAATTACCTTGTATCTATGCCTCTGCAAACTGCTCCATTATTTCAGTTCATTTGACAGACTTGCATTTTAGCCAATCAGTGCTAACTCCTCGGTAAATTCACGTGCATGAGCTCAATGTTATCTATATGAAACACATGAACTAATGCCCTCTAGTGGTGAAAAACTGTTAAAATGCATTTAGATTAGAGGCGGCCTTCAAGGTCTAAGAAATTAGCATATGAACCTCCTAGGTTTAGCTTTCAACTAAGATTAGAGGCGGCCTTCAAGGTCTAAGAAATTAGCATATGAACCTCCTAGGTTTAGCTTTCAACTAAGAATACCAAGAGAACAAACCAAAATTGGTGATAAAAGTAAATTGGAAAGTTATTTAAAAGGACATGCCCTATTTGAATCATGAAAGTTTTTTTGGGACTTGACTGTCCCTTTAATATAAGCAAAATCTATGCTGTCAAAGCAAAAGTGAAACATGCCAGTTAATTAACTGAAAATTAAAGGGACATGAAACCCATTTTTTTAAATTTCATAATACAGATAGAGCATGCAATTTTAAGTAACTTATTTCTATTATCAAATTTGTTTAATTGTCTTTGTATCCTTTGTTGAAAAGTATACCTAGGTGGCTTTCAGCTAGCTTTGAGAAGTGCATTACTGTTCCTTAAACAAAGGACACCAAGAGAATTAAGAAAATTAGATAATAGAAGTAAATTGGAAAGCTGTTTAAAATTGCATAATCTATCTGAGTCATGAAAGAAATTGTTGTGTTTTATGTCCCTTTAAGGATGACTAATGTATTTGAACCATTATCGTCATTTTCCCTACAGGGGTTAAATAAAGTGCCCTTCCGCCCCTCCTAAGAAGCAGGCATACTTGTGCAAGCTCCAATCACTACCTGTGTCCTCACCTACAGAAGAACGGGGCCGGGTTTCAGGAGTACAATTTTGGCCACATTTTTAACCATAATGAAGGGGTTAAAACACCTAGTAGGAGGAGGGAACTGATTAAATTAAAATACTACATGGAAAGAGAACATTTTATTTCTAATGGGAATGGAAAGGGGGGGGGGTACGGATAAGGGCAAATGCTAAGCAAGTTTGCTAGTCCCTATCATCCAGCTATACAGGATTTTGCAGTTTTCTGTTCTCACCAATGGTACATCGTCATCAGCTGGAACTCTCACACCTATAGATCTGAATCAGACCAGCTCTGTCTGGTTGAGTCCTAATAGAATGTCTTGATGATATTTACACTTAACCACATTCCACAGCTCATCACTTTGCTTCAAGGCCAATATCTTTCAATTGCTGCTAAATTGAAGCAGGAAGTTCCTTGTTGCATTATGTTTTAGCTATAGAGGACACAAATGAAACCATCATTCGTTTGTGACATGCACTTTAAAAGATGCCTAATTAGTAGAAAATGTAGTTATTTTACAATTTTGTTTAAAGGTACACTGAACCAAAATTTTTTCATTTGTAATTCTGAAATAGCGTGCAATTTTAAGCAACTTTCTAATTTACTCCTATTATCAATTTTTCTTCGTTCTCTTGCTATCATTATTTGAAAAAGAAGGCATCTAAGCTTTTTTTTTGTTTTCAGTACTCTGGACAGCACTTTTTTATTGGTGGATGAATTTATCCACCAATCAGCAAGGACAACCCAGGTTGTTCACCAAAAATGGTCCGGCATCTAAACTTACATTCTTGCATTTCAAATAAAGATACCAAGATAATGAAGAAAATGTGATAATAGGAGTAAATTCGAAATTTGCTTAAAATTTCATGCTCAATCTGAATCACGAAATTAAATTTTTGGGTACAGTGTCCCTTTAACTAAAAAAATACATTTAACCCCTAGCGACCAGAGACAGCTGTGTTGAAGCCCTTTCCAGCAGCTGAGAGGTTAGTAATCTCATAAATATATATATATATACACACACACACACACATATACACACACATATACAGAAAGAGAAGCGCACTCTCGGAAATGAACACCAGCTCAATAACTTGCCAGCTTGTTCTATGGCAATTTACCATCTGGGTGCTTCTTTAAGACCAATAATGCTTTTCACAATCTCCCTAAGGGGAAAAGGGAAAACCAGACGTGGATTCATTGCCCAATGTGCTTAGAGGAATATGGTTGCACCTTTACTGATGAGGCCAAAATGATTGCCTAGCATTGCTATGTTCTTTGTTCAGAGAGGAATTGCCTGATATTTCGGGGCTGGTCTGACATTGCTAGGCGGGATCAGACTGATATACTTCAGGAGGTATTCACTTCACCTCTTGAGAAAGACCGCACGTTGGCGGTTGAAACGCGTTGAGGCTAATTTTGAACTTCCAGAGGATCCGTAGTGCCCCACAGTGACGTCATCGGCATCGGAACTTCCAAACACAGCTACTGCCATCAGAGTCACGGGTACGGATGCCTGCAAGAAACTGAATCACTGTGTCCCGGTACTATAACCTTGAGGGACTCCTTCAGTATTTGTAAGGACTTATTCCACATTCAATCATTTATGGATGATTTCTTCTGGTTACTGGAAAAATTTGTAACAAACGCCTGATTAAATTTTTATCTTGTAAGTGCAATCTTAACAGCGTGGTGTGTTTGTTGTATTTACCTACACTTGAGTCTGTTTGCGCTTGTGTGTTTTACAGATTTTAGGAAAGTTCTTCTCTGTGAAAAGCACTACTGGGCTAAAAGAGGCATCACCCAGGTGGTAAATCGTCATAGAACAGGCTAACAAGTTATTGAGCTGGTGTTCGTTCCTGAGAGTTTGCTTCTCTTTCTGCGTGTGCATGGTGTATATATATATATATATATATATACAACACACAGAGAAAACCCAGCACTCACTTACAAGCTCTGTAAGTGAGTGCTGGGTTTTCTCTGTGTGTTGTATTAATTTGTTTTGTAATTTTCCCTATGGTTCTTGCACCCAGACCTGTCTGGGGTTAACTGCTTGTGGCTCTGGGGACAGCACAGCTTCCTGTGAGTGCCAGTGGCACCCAGGGCTGGGCATGTTGCAGGGTCATAAGATGTGTACCCGGTCCGGTATGAGAGTGCAGTTCCCTTCCGTGTTTTGTATATGTCTAGGGTGATTACATATTCCTGTGCACCCTTTTTTTGTTTTCAGTTTGTTTGGATTTGAAAGCTTGCATTGTGTGGCTGTTATAGGGGTCTCAGGTATTTGGAAAGGACCTTGACGTGGTACCTGAGCTTGTCCCATTTGGCCAGATGCGGTGACTAACCTTTCCAGTTTTGCTTTTAAATCTTAGCTGAGAGCTTGTAAGTGAGTGCTGGGTTTTCTCTGTGTGTTGTATTAATTTGTTTTGTAATTTTCCCTATGGTTCTTGCACCCAGACCTGTCTGGGGTTAACTGCTTGTGGCTCTGGGGACAGCACAGCTTCCTGTGAGTGCCAGTGGCACCCAGGGCTGGGCATGTTGCAGGGTCATAAGATGTGTACCCGGTCCGGTATGAGAGTGCAGTTCCCTTCCGTGTTTTATATATATATATATATATATATATATATATATATATATATATATATATATATAAAAGAGACCAATGCAAAATTGTCAGTTTCTCTGGTTTTACTATAAATAGGTAGGTGTTTGAGGAAAATTAACATTTTTGTTTTATTCTATAAACTACTGACAGCATTTCTCCCAAATTCCAAATAAAACTATTGTCATTTAAAGCATTTATTATATTATATTATATATACCACTGCTGTGGTCATCACTATTCTCTTGCAATAGGACCAGCTGGATGGCAAAAACAGTGCTAGTAGTATCTCAAAAGGATTGAAATGAAAAAATAACTATTGATCTTGCCAAAAGAGTTGAAAAGAAAAAAACTTTTGAGTGAGGAAAACAAGGGTTCAATTCTGAATTTACTGGCAGAGGGATAGTGAGCTTGAGGTTGGTTCCATAGTTAAAATTTCAAAGATGGTGTTTCATAAGAGCAAAGTCAAACAACAGACATTGAGGACAACAAGGCTATAGACCGGCAGTGAGTGAAAATGGCACTCCCCTGCCCAGGATGTCACTCAACAATTGTAGTATGAAATCAAGTGACCTACAAAAAAAAATGGCAAATGGCAGCTAGGGTGAAGAGCACTGCATCGACCGTTGGAAACCAGCAACTAGGGGCAGGGCTGAAGTCATGCAAAGCTAGAAAAAAAGCCTTTTAATCAATTAGAAGCAAAGAAGATCCAGGCTGAGGTTTTAAAAAGACAATAAGGATTAGACTGTAGAGGACTGGAGCAATGTCATCTTCTCTGAGTCCAATATTCAGTTTTGTCCAACACATGGTCGTCTAAAGGTTAGACAGAGACTTGGAGAGGCAAAAACACCACAGTCTCTCACACCCACTGTAAAATTTGGTGGAGGATCGGTGATGATCTGGGGGTTCTTTAGCAAGGCTGGAATTAGGCAGATTTATCTTTGTGAAGGACGCATGAATCAAGCCAGGTACAAAGTTATCTTGGAAGAAAACTTACTTCCTTCTGCTCGGACAATGTTCCCCAACTCTGAGGATTGTTTTTTTCAGCAGGACAGTGCTCCATTCCACACAGCCAGGTGAATCTAGGTGTGGATGAAGGCGCACCAGACCAAGACGCTGTCATGGCCCCCCCCAATCTGCAGGCCTGAACCTGATTAAAAACCTCTGGAATGTGATCAAGAGGAAGATGGATGGTCACAAGCGATCAAACAATTCCAAGCTGCTTGAATATTTGCACCAGGAGAGGCATAAAGTCACCCAACAGCAATGTGAAAGACTGGAGAAGAGCAGCCAAGACGCATGAAAGTTTTGATTGAAAAATCAGGGTTATTCCACAAAATATTGATTTCTGAATTCATGCTAAGTTAAAACATTACTATTGTGTTGTTTAAAAATGAATATGAACTTTTTTACTTTCAATTATTCGAGGTCTGGAAACACTGCAACTTTTTTGTTATTTTGACCAGTTATTTTCTGCTAATAAATGCTCTAAATGACAATATTTTTATTTGGAATTTGGGAGAAATGTTGTTAGTAGTTTCCATGTACAAACATACAGAAAGAGACGAACGAACACCAGCTCAATAACTTGTTAGCTTGTTCTATGGCGATTTACCACCTGGGTGCCGCTTATATATAGTCTCCACACAACAAGGCACTCACCAGGATTTAAAGGGATATGAAACCCAGATTTTTTCTTTCATGATTCAGATAGAACATCCAATTTTAAGCAACTTTCTAATTCACTCATATTATCAATTTTCTTCCTTCTCTATGTATCTTTATTTGAAAAGAAGGATTGTAAGCTTAGGAGCAGACCCATTTTTGGTTCAGCACCTGTGTAGCGCTTGCTGATTGGTGGCTATGAAAATTGGGTTTCATATCCCTTTAAAAAATGAACACCTTTCATATGTACACAGTAAATTTATAGGTTATCCCGTGCTTCTGATTTAGCTTTATATCTTGTCTGTCTATAAGTCATAAATTCCTATTTTAAAATATTTTGGCATCTGATGATGTACTGGACATTTTGTTCCCAGACAGATCCCCTGTGGTGTTATAGAAAACTATTCTCTGTCCTTTGTTTTTCTTCTTCTTCTTTTTTTTTTTTTTTTTTAATTAAACATTTGCAACATAGTAGCGGCTATTACAAAATTTTCATTGAAAAGGTTCTTCATCATTATAGACTGGAGATCTCCAGTCTTGGCTTTATAACATCCTCTAAATAAATTGGCATCAAATTTATTTGATAATATACTAGAGTACTCCCTTGCAATGAAGACAAGTAGCTAAGTTTAGATTTTATCTATAACGTCAAACATCAATAAATGAGAATGTTCTTAAGCATAGAACTATGTCAAAGCAAATTTACTAGACTGGGTTCTAATTAGTTCCTAAACCTGCAGTATCTGTTTACAGTAATTTGCGTGACCATGTTATGGATAATAACAAACATATAGAGTGTGTTACCCTTAGCTTCTGTTCATTTGTACATTTACTGTAACCAGGGGGGTATTTAAAGGGACATAATTCCCATATGCTAAATCACTTGAAAGTGATGCAACACAACTGGAAAAAGCTGAAAGGAAAATGTCACCTGAACATCTGTGTAAAAAAAAGAAGATCTTCTACATCAAAATGTCTTCAGCTAACATGGTTAAGTGCTCTGTGTACAGTAATTCTTCAGATACTTCTGCATGTTGGGAAAAATCAGCCAATCAGCTTAAGCTTAATCTGACAGTTTCATAGTAAACTTCCTTAAATTGAGGACATGACTGCACCTGCCAGATGCACACTCCCTTGCAAGTCCCAGGACTGGCATCCTGATTGGCTGTTTAAAATTACATTGCAATGGGATGTGGCTACTGAGGACATTGTGGTAAAATATGTTTTTTACAAATAGATGTTTAGGTGATATTTTCTATTTAGCTTTTTAAAGCTGTCCTGAATCAGTTTCAAGTGATTTAACATATGGGTATCATGCCCCTTTAATTTGTATCCTGCCATTAGTCTTTTTAAGTTTCTATCCTCCCATCACTTAATCACTTACTTTTACCTCCTCTTTTTTCTTATTTCAAAGACTACTTTATACATCATTTTCCAAGGAACTCTTTATGAAACCTATGTTTATAACTTTATTTTACTTTTTTATGTTTGCTTATTACACACGGGGAACTCTTCAAGGCAGCAGACTAGGATCTGGATAGCAGCTTAAAACAAAGTTAAAGTAGTAGTAAAGATATTGTTTATGTATTTTTTCTAATGCTATCAGGAATGTGAAGAACAAAAGGGAAGTGCTGACACAGGTTTTATTCAACTGACAAGAACATTGCTAGATCTTTACTAAATTATTTGCATTTGTCCAATTGTAAATACTCTTAAAAGGGCAGTCTAGTCAAAATTAAACTTTCATGATTCATATAGGGTATGCAATTTTAAACTATTTGTATTATCAAATTTGCTTTGTTATTTGGTATCCATATGTGACATATTAGATAACATTGTGCTCACTCCTGTGGCGTTATTTATGAGTCAGCACTGGTTGGCTAAAATGCAAGTCTGTCAAAAGATCTTAAAAAAGGGGTCAGTCTGCAGAGGGTTAGATACAAGGTAATTACAGAGCTAAAAAGTATATTAATAAAACAGTGTTTGTTATGCAAAACTGGGGAATGGGTAATGAAGGGATTCTCTATCTTTTTAAATAATAAAAATGCTTGTGTAGACTGTTCCTTTAATCTTTATTTTCTCCCACTCCCTCCTTTACATCCTCCAATATAATATTCTCTATCTCGCACTGTTGTTTTCCACAAGTCACTAAAATACATATTACAGCATTATAGAATATAATACAATTTATATAAATAAAACATTGTATATACAGTACATGTAAAAGATACCCACATCCCCACAGTTCCAGCAAAAAACATGATTTTTAAAAACACGACAAGACTTAAAGTACATATTATAGCATTATACAATAAAAACATATACATAAAACATTGTATATACATGCACAATATACCCACAATCCCCCAAATCCTATAGGTGTATAATTAATGTCCAAGTTTCAATATTGTATTGTAACAAAATGGGTTGAGCTTCTGTTGATAAAGTTAAAATTCCAAACAATGTCTGAAAGAAATCAATCCAATGTGTGGATTAATAAAATGCAGTAAATCAAATGAATGGATTGCTGATATCGACTAGGAGGAGGATACCGTAAGAGATATTATGTACCAGTGTTGGTGGTGATAATGTGTATAAAAAGGGAGTGAAAAATTATCCTTAGTGATTGCCAATATAAAGAAAACAGACAGTGTCAACTTGCTTATTCAAAAGTGAAAAAAATGATGTGAAAAATTTAAAAAATTACAAAGGAAAAAATGAAAAAAAAGTCAGTGATAAAAAAAAAAGGAAAAAAGAGAGCAAAGTGTTGAGAAAGGCCTAGAGGAGGCCGAAATGCGTTGACCACAGCTGGTAAGCACTATTCTGATTTTATATAAGTTTTTAGTACCATCTACACTATTGTTGTTTTTATTTGCTTTTAAGTTTAATTTATGATTTAAAAAAAAAAAATTGGATTGGAGTTTCTCCCAACCACCAAAGGTTCTCACCATCAGGAACAGGAACACTAGCCCATTAATTGGGTTTGACCTAAAAGACCGTTGACTTTATTCTCACCATCAGGAACCTCAGACGGACTCTCACCACTAGGAAAATAAGGTTTCCTTTTCTACACATTATTAACTTTTGACTTTTATTTGGATCTTCGCATTTAGCCATTTTTAGGATTTTGTTTCTTGGATTACAATCACTGACTTTGTTCTCTTTTTTTCCTTTTTTTGGATCACTGAGACTTTGTTCTCTTTTTTCATTTTTTGAGCAGCATTTTTTCATTTTTTCATTTGTAATTTTTTCAATTTTTCACATCATTTTTTTCACTTTTGAATAAGCAAGTTGACACTGTCTGTTTTCTTTATATTGGCAATCACTAAGGATAATTTTTCACTCCCTTTTTATACACATTATCACCACCAACACTGGTACATAATATCTCTTACGGTATCCTCCTCCTAATCGATATCAGCAATCCATTCATTTGATTTACTGCATTTTATTAATCCACACATTGGATTGATTTCTTTCAGACATTGTTTGGAATTTTAACTTTCTCATATTTTTATTGGGGCCTCTGCATAATTTTATATTCAGTGTTTTTATATATATATATATTCAATATTTAATTTGTACAAGAGTGGATCCACATCTTATTGTTTTTATTGTCATTTATTACCACTGTACCCACCGTGGCATGTTTTATTCTTGTGTAAAGTACTACATTTACAATTAAAATATTTCTAAATACACACTCTACACATTGTACAACACCTAGCCCATTTGAGGCGCTCTGAACACATTTATTTTCTTAGTACATTTTCCAAGCTAGCTAGTTAGCCTACTGTTCAGAGCTATAGGTGCTCGTCTTTGGCGCTACACCCCATCGAAATCCATATGAGCTTCTGTTGACCCATGTAAATTGTATTTCTATACAATACTTTGTAAAGGTCTTATTTAAAATTACACCATTAACGGAGGTGGGGATGCTGCTCTAAAAATTCCACCAGTAGCAGAAAAGTAACATATTCACAACATAAAATGTACATATGCCAAAATTGATAGTGCAAGGTATATAGTTTTCAACATTTGACTGAATTTAGGGCAGAAGCCAAAAGCCACTAGGTTAGAATGCAACCTTAAGACCTTTGCACCTTAGGAGTCTGCCTAATTTTGCCTAATGGAAGGGCCGGCCTTTACCATCTCTGAAAACCAAGAGTTAACCCTGAAATGAAGCTTGAATATTACTCTTAGTTAGGCACATTTAAAAATACTCATTTTTCAAACTAGTATAGTGATTGCAACCTTTTTATAGTAGGAATTACACACTTGTCAAATGTTAACCCTATCCATGTATGAGATCCAATTATTTCTCCACTATGCGTTAATCATTTGATTACCTGACGTACACTGGTGCATATGACCTTAAAATATGGATTTAAAAAATCCAAGTGGCAAACAACTAACTGAGGCAGCGAAAGTCATTTTAACCCCATCATTGAGGTTTGCCAACTTTTCTTGAAAAAAATAAGGGAGACATAAATGGACACAAAGCCTCAAATTTTTATTTTCTGATTCAGATATAAAATATAATTTTAAAATGTTTCCAATTTACTTCTATTATCAAATTTGCATTGTTCTCGTGTAACTCTTTGTTAAAGAGGTATCTAGATAGGTAGCGTGCACGTCTGGAACACTATATGACAGGAAATAGTGCTGCCATTTAGTGCTCTTGCTAATGTATAACATTGTTGCAAAACTGTTGCCATATAGGGCTGCAGACACGTGCACACTCCTGAGCTGACATCTCTCATTTTCAACAAAGGATAACAGGAAAACAAAGACAATTTGATAAGAAAAGTAAATTGAAAAGTTGTTTAAAATTGTACGTTCTGTCTGAATTATGAAGGAAATTTTTGGGTTTTATATCCCTTTAACCCTTTAAGGACACAGCTTTCAGTTTGCTCAATTGTTTTATGACGGAAAAATTCCGTCACATGTCCTTAAGAGGTTAAGAATCGACAAAAAATCACCCAGGAAGTCGACATCGACATGTTTGTGTATGTAATTGTATCTATGTGTGCATGTATACATATGTATGTGCATTAGTATTATTTATAAAATCTACTATTATCTATTTATAAAAACTACTATTATCTATATTTATATAGTTATATATCTGGGAAACATATCTTTAAAAAACTGAATATTTTGATAAAGCTACGGAATTATTAAAGGGACACTGAACCCATTTTTTTTCTTTCATGATTCAGATAGAGCATGAAAGTTTAAACAACTTTCTAATTTACTCCTATTATCAATTTTTCTTCGTTCTCTTGCTATCTTTATTTTAAAAGCAGGAATGTAAATCTTAGCCGCCAGCCCATTTTAGGTTCAGCACCATGGATAGCGCTTGCTTATTGGAGGCTTACATCTACCCACCAATAAGCAAGCATAACCCAGGTTCTCAACCAAAAATGGGCCGGCTCCTATGAATCACATTCCTGTTTTTTAAATAGAGATAGCAAGAGAACGAAGACAAATTGATAATAGGAGTAAATTAGAAAGTTGCTTAAAATTGTATGCTCGATTTGAATCATGAAAGAAAAATAAAATATTTTCTGATACTAAAAAAATGGATATTCCATGGATCAAGTTATTTTATTTATATTTTTTTTGTTTGTTTGTTTTCCATTCATCAACTTTATAAAAAAAAAAAATCTATGAATATTTATTCAAAATCCTTACTAGCATAAAAAAAGCAACTGTAGAAGTGACAGTCACTGACTATGGTCATCAAGGAAGTCTATAGCTCAGTGCCTCTCTTTCTCCCCAAAGCACCTAATACTGTCACACAATATGCTAAAACTATATATGCTGTAATATTTAATCTAATCTGTAAATAGCAGGACATATGAAAATGACAGCTTACTATGGGAAAGATTATAAATGTAGCGCAAAATATCACTTTAGCTAAAGCCATATTTGCGCTCCACTTTGTAATACCAGCGTACGCAAATGTGCGCTGGTATTACGAGTTAGGTGCAATGCGAATGTGAGCGCGACCGTGTGTTCACATGCACTGAAGCATTGCGCTCACGAGAGCCTCGTTCTGATGCAGTCAGACATGGCATGAGAACCTAGTGCAGCCAATGGGGGTAAGTCACGCAGCGATGGCAGCAAATTGTAAATATATATGTATATGACTAAATACAGTACATATATATTTATGTGCTAATATGTGTATATACACATATAAATGTATATATTCATATACATATATATTTACAGGAAACACACAGTCCCCATAGACCGCTATGTAAAGGCACTTTTAGTGCAATTTTTTTCCGAACACCCCACACCCACCAACTTTACCCCCAAAATACAGCCTAGTGCAGTAGTTTTATTAAAAAATTTAAATTCTACAATTTGTATTTTTTAATGAAATACACTAGGCTGTATTTTGGGGGCATTTGGGGTACATTTATAAAATTAACCAGAAATCTGATCTCTGGTTAATTGTAAAAGTGCTCATTGCTAGCGCAAAGCGAGTTGTATCCTCTATCTGAATCAAAAAAGAAAATTGTTGGGTTTCATGTCCCTTTAAAGTAAGTTCCATAGTAGCAATTCACTACTGGGACCTAGGTGAATACATCTAGTGAGACAATTACAAGAAGCAAATGTGTGTAACCACCAATTACCAACTAGCTCCCATAGTGCATTGCTGCTCCTGAGAATACCTAGGTATGTTTTTCAACAAGGAATACCAAGAGAATGAGTTAAATTTTATATTTAATATTAAAAAGTCTCTTAAAATTGCATGCTTCATCTAAACCACGAGAGTTTAAAATCTGTCAAAATTTAAATGCAGATAGATTATTTATTTGAATAGAAATATTTATATTCAAATAAATAATTTATCTGCATTTTAATTTTGACGGGAAATACATATATTAGCAAAACGGATATCACTGTTTTAGTAAAAACATTTTTCTCTGCACGTGCATGTGAAGCATACCTAGATATTCTCAGTGCACCAACATTTTAAATACTACAGCTGCTCAGAGTGCCAGTGGGGTTTGTATCACGTCAGCAATTAACAAACCGAGTCATTCCCAGATGGTACAAGCACATTAGTTAGGGTTTCTATTGACAATACATGTATATTACTAAAATGCGTCTATTCAAAGCTGAAATGCATCCATGTGGATTCCAATATTGGCTGGACTGTCCCTTTAAATTTGACTTTCATGTCACTTTTATTAAGAGACATGTTTTGTTGCTATTGATGTTAATTGGAGAGGTAACCACATTGAATCTACCTATACATAAAATTGTGTTATCGGACCAGACTTTGACTTAGCAACGTGCCATGAGTTACTGGCAGTGTGAGGTTGTTTGATGCGCACAGGAGATTAAATAGGATTGTAAATGAGATATAATGTTCTTTTTATTGCACAACCAA
Source organism: Bombina bombina (assembly GCF_027579735.1). Lineage (NCBI taxonomy): Eukaryota > Metazoa > Chordata > Amphibia > Anura > Bombinatoridae > Bombina > Bombina bombina. The sequence continues at coordinate 135,057,607 of NC_069509.1, read as the reverse complement.
AGGACACTGAGAACCTTTAGCTAAAACCAGTGAATAATTAGCTGCCTAAAACCATCCTGATCAAACCATGTCTGATTTTACTCCTATGACTTGGACATAGGTCAACCATGACTGCCAAGAGCCTGGAGTCTTGGAAGAAGCTGTGAGCTGATTATAGAACATTACTTACCTGGATGATTCCAAACAACATGTTCTGCTGTTTAACCCTATATTATATTAGTAGACAAAGGACTAATAGACAGGCTTTGTTTTTGTACTCTCCCATGGAGCTTTCCAGTTTGAAGATATAAACATGTAATGGAGATTGCAGTCTACAATATCAGGTATTACAGGGACACTTGTAATGACAACATTTTGTCTGCAGTCTTCCAATAGACTAAACTTACCAGCAGTGTCTGAATGTTTTAGTTGGATCCCCCAGTGATGAGACATTAAGGGTCAGATTACAAGTAGAGCACTAAATTATTGCTCCCACTCAAACCTTAATTGCGTTAGAAGAAAGATTTTTGCGCTTGTCGGGTTGCGCTCATATTATGAGTTCGAACTAAACTTTTTTTGCTTTTGCTCTTGCGCTAACCTAACACGCGCAAAAAGTCGAAGTTAGAATATTGTGTTCACGTATGCCCCCATAGATGTCAAAGGAGAAAAAAAGTGGAAAAAACACACGCATATATAGATAGATAGATAGATAGATAGATAGATAAAATAGAAAAGATAGATATAGATACACATACATACATACAGATAGGCAAGATAGATAGACATAGATACACACGCACAGACACACACACATACAGTATATAGATAGATAAAATAGAAAAGATAGATATAGATACACATACATACAGATAGACAGATACACACACACATACACATATAATATATATATATATATATATATATATATATATATATATATATATATATATATATATATATATATAGACAGATACACACAGAGACACACACATAAACAGATATATACACACACATATAGATAGACAGATACACACATATATATATATATACATATACATACACACACATATATATATACATATATATATATATATATATACACACACACACATATATATATTTATTATATATATACACACACACACACACATATACAGACACACACATATAGATAGACTGATACACAGACACACACACACACACACACACACACATATAGATAGACAGATACATACACACACACATACATATAAACATATATATGTATGTGTTTAATATAGAATACATAGCCGGTAGCCCAGCATTCCTTCCCCACATGTGTAATCGTGGCCTGGGTGCTGTCCTCGTGTAAATATGTAGAAATATCTAGATGTAGGAGGGCACTCACAGGAAAGTTATACACCTACTCATGCTAGTTTAATACCAGTTCAAAAGATATGGCCAACACAACCAGTCATAAGAAAAATGAGAAATCACATATGTGTGCATAACCATACACCTAAACATTACATAATCATCAGTCCAGGATAATAGTTCATGCTTCACACCCCACATGTGTAAAGACATAACCCATATCTATGTCCTACACAGAATAAACCGGACTCGCAACAAAGCAGCGGTATCAGTGATACCGGAAATGACCAATACGGCATTTAAATGGAGCAACCAATAAAAGCAACAGCCAATCATCAGGGTGCACGAACACACACCCATAAAACAAAGAGTCCTTTATAAGCACACCTCATACACACACCCTGGTTAGGTGATCATAGCATAGCACTCATAATAAAGCAGGGTTTATACTGGAGCGTAAACGTACACTCAGAGTAAACAATCTAAAACATACAATTGATGTATAACGGCTGCCTCAGATTACATGACCATCAGAAAATTATGAAACTATAATTCCATAAAGAAAGGATGCAAAAAGCATACCTAACACTACCTCGGCCAGCTCAAAAAAGTAACACAATTTTGTGCAACAAATCGAGCACATCTTAATGGACCACATGGTATAATGTAACGCCCAAGGCGAAGCACAGACCGTTGCAGTGGCACAATAATTTGTAAAAACAAAAAACTAAACCACAGTTCAATAATGGTATAACAGACCCCCTTATGGTATCGCCTAAACTAAGTCTCATGTAGCATCGTCCAACAGGTATAACCCTATGGACCAGGGCGGGAGAGTGGATAATTAGTCCCAGCAAACAGTGACAAATACACCTAACCTCTTGTACTGGCCACACACCGCATAACCAACTGAGGATGACATCAGAAGTTGTCAGGTGCAATCCCTTACACATCACTTGCACCATCTAATAGGCTGGACTCCCAACACAGTACAGGAGATACTATAGGTACACTAATACCACTCATAACCATCTAAACCACAACCAGCCAGTCAGCAAGACCATGAGGATAACCACACTGCTAAACAGCCACCTATTACAGATATAGGATAAGGGGATTGCCCTATTAGGGATCAGAAGATCACAGCCTGATACCAACACAGTAGACTACTGAAAGAATGGGGGCCATGAGTCATTGTGTAAAAAAGAGGAATGTTCAAAATAACAGGGGATACCCAAATAGTGGCAGAGACAGAACACCAATCAAGGCCACAATCCATTCTCATATACGGTATTAGTTGGGAGAAATGATATATGCCTAGAGGGAACATGAGGGCACCCAAAGAAGAAAGTGACAAAAGAACAACATAATTAATATTAGTGATCAAGTATTCGTAATGACGGCCCATACTCAGTTGGAACATTTTAATAAAATAGAGCATAGTCAATGCTGGCATTCAGGCCAACTGGAGTAAGAGTTTCCAGCCTGTGTATCCATTGCGCTTCACATTTCAACAATTCCCGATTCCTATCACCACCTCGTTTTAAGGGGGCCACTTTATTAATCAGCATTGCCCTGAGAGATGAGATGGGGTGTTGTTTTTCGAGGAAGGGCCTTGCCACAGGCTGGTCAGAGTGTCCCACTTTTAGGCCAGTTCTAATTGCACTCTTGTGGTTAGCAAGTCTCTCACGAAAAGTAGTACTGGTCTTGCCAATATAGTAGCATCCACAAGGACAGGAAATATATCACAAAGTCCGAGGTGCAGATGAGTCGATGTCTGATCCAATATGTCTTGGTTGTTCCTGGATGGTGGAACATCACTCCTGTGAGAAGGGTGCTACAGGTCACACAGCTGCCACATTTGTAGCAGCCATTTTTCACTTTTTGGAGCCACGTCTTTTCCTTCTTCCAAGGATCAGTCTTCATTAGCAAAGATTTCAGACTACGGCCACTCCTGTGGACCAACCTCAGAGGTGGCTTATCCTTGAAGGGTAGAGATCTATCACCTCTGATCAGGGGCCAGTTTCTGTTGATAATCTCTCTCATTTTAGAGGTTGTGGAAGTGTAGCTAGTAATGAACTGAATAGGGGCTTCGCCGATGTCATTGATCTGTTTCTGCTTTCTTTGGACCAAACTATTTCGATCATACAGTATCACCTCTTCCAAGATTTCATGAAGCATATTCGGATTATATCCTCTATTCAAGAACTTCGTTCTCATCTCATCGCGTTGTACCATCCTCTGGTCTACTTCAGAATTGTTGCGTATGACCCTCATAAACTGCGATTTCACAATCCCCCTCTTAAATTGTATCGGATGGTAACTGTTAAACTGTAACATGGTATTTCTGTCAGTAGGTTTAGAATATAAGGTCATTTTTAACTGACAAGCATCATCACTCTCTGATTTGTATATGCATAAGTCCAGAAAGTGTATTTTTTTCAGGACTCGTTTCACTTTTGATAGGAATCAGGAATTATTGAAATGTGAAGCGCAATGGATACACAGGCTGGAAACTCTTACTCCAGTTGGCCTGAATGCCAACATTGACTATGCTCTATTTTATTAAAATGTTCCAACTGAGTATGGGCCGTCATTACGAATACTTGATCACTAATATTAATTATGTTGTTCTTTTGTCACTTTCTTCTTTGGGTGCCCTCATGTTCCCTCTAGGCATATATCATTTCTCCCAACTAATACCGTATATGAGAATGGATTGTGGCCTTGGTTGGTGTTCTGTCTCTGCCACTATTTGGGTATCCCCTGTTATTTTGAACATTCCTCTTTGTTACACAATGACTCATGGCCCCCATTCTTTCAGTAGTCGACTGTGTTGGTATCAGGCTGTGATCTTCTGATCCCTAATAGGGCAATCCCCTTATCCTATATCTGTAATAGGTGGCTGTTTAGCAGTGTGGTTATCCTCATGGTCTTGCTGACTGGCTGGTTGTGGTTTAGATGGTTATGAGTGTTATTAGTGTACCTATAGTATCTCCTGTACTGGGTTGAGAGTCCAGCCTACTAGATGGTGCAAGTGATGTGTAAGGGATTGCACCTGACAACTTCTGATGTGATCCTCAGTTGGTTATGCGGTGTGTGACCAGTACAAGAGGTTAGGTGTATTTGTCACTGTTTGCTGGGACTAATTATCCACTCTCCCGATCTGGTCCATAGGGTTATACCTGTTGGACGATGCTACATGAGACTTAGTTTAGGCGATACCGTAAGGGGGTCTGTTATGCCAATATTGACTGTGGTTTATTTTTTTTGTTTTACAAATTATTGTGCCACTGCAACGGTCTGTGCTTCGCCTTGGGCGTTACATTATACCATGTGGTCCGTTAAGATGTGCTCGATTTGTTGCACAAAATTGTGTTACTTTTTTGAGCTGGCTGAAGTAGTGTTAGGTATGCTTTTTGCATCCTTTATGGCATTATAGTTTCATAATTTTCTGATGGTCACGTAATCTGAGGCAGCCGTTATTCATCAATTGTATGTTTTAGATTGTTTACTCTGAGTGTACATTTACGCTCCAGTATTTACCCTGCTTTATTATGAGTGCTATGCCATGATCGCTTAACCAGGGGGTGTGTATGAGGTGTGTGATTGGCTGTTGCTTACATTGGTTGCTCCATTTAAATGCTGTGTTGGTCATTTCCGGTATCACTGATACCGCTACTCTGTTGGGAGTCCAGTTTGCATACCGCTGAGAGTAATGCATGCTGCATTACAATAGTAAGTACGGTATTGTTTTGTCGGGTTCACCGCACCTTGCCAATTAGTGATATGTATATAAGCTCTGATATCCGATATTTACCCCGTCTTATTGTGACTTATTTTGTGATCGCCTTACTAGGGGGTGTGTACAAGGTGTGCTTATGGAACTATTTGTTTTATGGGTGGATGTTCATGCGCCCTGATTATTGGCTGTTGCTTATATTGGTCGCTCTATGTATATGCTGTATTGGTCTCTTCCGGTATCATTGATACCGCTGCTCAGTTAGGAGTCCGGCTTGCACGCCGTTGTGAGTAATACATGCTGCATTACTATAATAAGTACTGGATTGTTTTGTTGGGTTTACTGCACCATGCTAACCAGTGATGTGTATATAAGCTCTGATATGTTATGTAATCTAGTCTGTTATTCTCTGATTAGGTTTGGTGAATCTGTTTGTAGATTACGGGTATTAGCTCAGGGACCATTTGGTTGGTGGAATGTATGTGATCAATCTTATTTTTCTTTCCACTTATGTGTATCGCTTAGCTAGATTGTTAGCCTTTAATTAAGGGTATTTTATCCAATTAGTGGCTGTTTACACAGGGACTATATGCTGTGCAGTACTTGTGTGATTGATCACATTCTGCTCTCTTCATATGTGTTCTGAGATCAGAAAGATGTCTTGCATGTCTTATGGAGGGTTTGTATTTGTGAGATTATATGAATGGTGCATATAAGTTGTTTATTCTGTGTAGGACATAGATATGGGTTATGTCTTTACACATGTGGGGTGTGAAGCCTGAGCTATTACCCTGGACTGATGATTATGTAATGTTTAGGTGTATGGTTATGCACACATATGTGATTTCTCATTTTTCTTATGACTGGTTGAGTTGGCCATATCTTTTGAACTGGTACTGATCTAGCATGAGTAGGTGTATAACTTTCTATACAGGTAGCACGTAAGAAATTCTGTCTATAGTGAGAGTTGCGCCTCACATATGATGTGCTCGAATGGTAGCTGTTATTAGGGGCTATACTATGAGTGAGAGTTGACCCTTTCTTCCTTCCTTGGTTTTTAACATGATGAGCTCAGGTGTGAGCTAGTGTGTCTCTTTTCTGTGGTGAAGGGTTTTCACTGTTCTATTTAACTTGTTATATGTGTTTAGTATTTTGTTTGTTGTATTGTTCACTTAGATTCCGTTAGTATATTTTGTGTTTTTTCCAGCCCATAAATGGGTCGAAACGTCGACATTTAAAATTAATGTGAAACAAATTTGGAAATAAAATTGCACTGTTCTTTACTTCAATACAAGTCCTGTGAGTGCCCTCCTACATCTAGAACGCGTCAGGCGTTCCTGACTGTGACCTATACGTTTAACTGTTTGGTCTGATAATAAACTTTTGATGTTCCAGCAAAATCTACATTTGAGCCAGCGTACTTTTTCTTTGCTTATTTTATATATATATATATATATATATATATATATATATATATATATATATATATATATATATATATATATATATATATATACAGTATATATACAGTATATATACACATAGATAGACAGATATACACACACAGACACACACATATATAGATAGACAGATATACACACACAGACACACATAGATATACACACACAGACACACATAGATAGATACACACACACACACACATAGATAGATAGATAGATAAAATAGAAAAGATAGATATAGATACACATACATACAGATAGATAAGATAGACATAGATACACATACATACAGATAGATATATATACACATACATACAGATAGATAAGATAGAGAGACATAGATGCACACATATATGTGTGTGATTTGTAGCCCACAATGTCCACTGTTTTGTAGCCCTTAAAAAGTCTGTGGAGTATGTTTATCTTATCTCTTCTGCTATGGCCAATTAGGGACACATATACATTTACTCCTAGACTGACTGAGCAATCACTTTATAAGATTTTTTATTTTCTTTTAGCAATTCTTCTAAATGTTTTCATAACAGGTCACAGACTTTGCAAAAGGTTCAATAAATTGTCACAATTGTTTAAGTCAATATTTTGTCAACAGAGCACAAGATTTGATTTTAGAATTTGTTCTTTAACAACAGAAAACCTATTAAAGTTTTAGTAGGTAAAATAAAGTTACACAAAGATATTTCTAAAACTTCTAGAAAGAGTTCAGTAGCAATTATGCTCCTGGGATATAAAAGTGCATAAAAATGCTGTGATGTGTTAGAACATTTTATTATTGCACTGTAGCTTGCATTTGACTGTGTGTTTAACCCTTGCTAAGTGATTAAACACATAGCTAAAGAAAGCTCCAGTACAGCAATGTACTACTGGGAGGTAGCTCAACACATCTAAGGATAAAGGATAAGAAGCATATGTGTGCATCCACCAATCACCAGCTAGCTCCTAGTAGTGTGTTATATGTACATAATATTTTATACAAAGGATACAAAGAGAACAAAATAAAGTTGATAATAGAAGTGAATTTAAAAGTGTCAAGTTTAATTGTGAGTTCCCTATGCCTTTAAGGCACCCTTACAGTCCTTAGTTGAAAACGTCACATATAAAAATGGTAGTCAGTGAACAGATTAAAAATCGCTGCTTAATATAAATATCTATAAATTATATACATATTGCGTTAAAGAGACAGGAATATAATTTGGGACAGATATAAAGGAACTCCTGAACTGATTTAAGCAATCACTGTGTAGAATGTTGCAGGGTAATGGTTTTAAATAATGCACCCTTTCCTGCTGTCGCTCTGGGGGAAATAGATTCCCCCCCCCCCCCCGGAAATAAACAAACACAAAAAAATATTAACATAATTTCAAAATTTCTGAGCCAGATTACAAATGGAGCGGTATTTAACGCTCATGCTCACACGCTAACTCCGCGTGTTGGTGTCGGGTTGCGCTTGTATTACAAGTTGAAAGTAAAAAGTTATTGTTCATGTGCTAACCCGACATATGTAAAAAGCCGAACTTTGAATATTGCATGTGCGTTAACTTATTTCCCCCATAGAAGTCAATGGAGCAAAAAAAAGTGGGGGGAAAACTAACACCCTACTCGCGAGCAAACCTGATTGCATATTCTCAAGTGCGCTAACCCCACATGAAAATATAAATATTTCACATTCCAGTGGTCTTTACATAGCAGAATATGTTCTATTATTTCATAAACACATATTTCTACATATATATGATGGTATTTTGGTACAATATATATCTATATGATTATATAGAGGTATAGATATATACCAACATATATAGGAATATCTATTTATAAATACATAGAACTTCTGCTTTGCGAAGAACATTGGAATTTTAAATATTTACAGTAAATACACAGTTAAACACTTTATTAAAAATGAATATTGCATACATATGCTTTTACATGTTTTCATCTACTTGACTTCAAAGGGCTCCAATTTACACACATATATATATATATATATATATATATATATATATATATATATGTCTATGTGTACACAGGGCCGGATTTACAGCCCAGTAGCCTGTAGTCACCAAAATCTAAAGCACCCCCCTACACGCTCCCGGTTTATATGTATGAACCTATAGATACAGCCTAAAATTTTATAGGATTATGTTTTTTTTTTACAGCAGCTGCTAATTTTGCCACATAAGAGGCAGTCCATTATCTTTAACAAAACACTCCAGACAGTGTTTGCCCAGTATGATGACATTCCAGTCAGAACAGTATTTTTTTTATAACTTATACAAGAAAAGTGCAGGTTGTCTAGACTGGGGCTTCATTAAAGTGAATGTCAAGTTTGATGAATCAGTGCCCGGTTTTTAAAAACCCTATTAAAAACAGGGACACTTTCATTCATCAAACTTTACATTTCACTCGTTTTGTTAAAATACTTACCTTTTAATCTTGAAAGCCGCTCCAGCGCTTCCCCCGCCTGTCGCAAGCCTCTTCATATGTCAAAAATGACGAATCCCAGGGGGGAAGCCATGATTGGAGGATGCCGTATTCGTCATTGCTGACGTATGAAGTGACGAGTGACAGGAGGGGGGAATCGATGGAGCGGCTTTCAAGATTAAAAGGTATTTTAACAAAACGAGTGAAATGTAAAGTTTGATGAATGAAAGTGCCCCTGTTTTTAATAGGGTTTTTAAAAACCAGGCACTGATTCATCAAACATGACATTCACTTTAAGAAACTTTGTTGACATAGGCTGCAATGTGCACAATTAACCAAGGGTTGGTTGTTTTTTTAAAGCGTGTTTATCCTCTGCAACAGCCCTGGCATTTTAGCAATAATATTCATACCTATGGTATTTTATATGAAAGACAGCCCTCTGACTGTACAGTCATCGTCATTTTGATTTAGACAGCCGCTGCTGCTACAGCCGATACATGCCCACCGTGTACTCGGAGAGCTCTGTAATAGTGCACACATAGTCACTCACTGTCACTCCCCATAAAAGAACCAACCCCCACACACTTACTCTCAGGCTGCTCTGTCCGCATTCAATGGAGAAATGGGCTGCCACCGTGGTGGCCATCTTTGTTTAGGGCAACGTTATTATTTACTACGGTGAGTGAGGGCAGAGCTGCACAGAACAGGCTTATGGAGCAGAGAGACAGACGCCCCTCTATGAAAGGCACCTGTAAGCACATGCTTACTTTGCCTAATGGTAAATCCGGCACTGTGTGTACATATGTATTTATGTGTTTATATGTGTATATATAGAAATTGGTAATTGTATAAAGCACCTAAGGCTGGGGTAATGTTGGAACCCTGATCAGATAAATGGGGTCTTTTAGGATCACTGAAAAGTATATACAAAGTAGATAATTTTAGTTACAATAATATTAGTTTAAATAATATTAGTTTAATACAACAGATATTAAAATACAATAATATATTAGTACAATAAAATGGGAATTCCCAAATAAACCTCTATATGGGCAGATGGGAGAAGATCTTTTGGGATTCCTGCCCTGCTGGCGCGGACCTGGTCCTATACAGCAGATACATAGATGACATCTTGATCATATGGAAGGGTACATTGGAAGACCTGGAATTCACTATGGAAGTTATGAATAAAAATATTTTAAATCTAAAATTCACACACCTGTGGAGTAAGATGGAGATTGTATTTCTAGATCTCAAGATAGAAGTAAAGAATGGGAAATGGGAAACATCAACTCACTTCAAGGAGGTCGATAGCAATAATTACCTTCATAATCTCAGTTGTCATCATGAAAAATGGAGGAAAAACATCCCTAAAGGACAGCTTTTAATAATTCGAAAAAACTGTTCAAATGATGAAAAATGGGAAGAACAAGCACTACTACTCAAAAACTAATTTATGGAAAGAGGCTATCAGGAACATCTATTAGACTTCAAGATAGAAGAAACAAGAGCTATTGAAAGACAAGATCTGATAAAGTATAAAGACAAAAAGAAAACAGTTAAAGATGATCTGATAAATATTCCTATGATCACTGAATACAGCAGTAATAAGCATATAATAGAAAAAATCTTCAAAAAACATTGGGTTCTGTTAAAAGAGGATGATCTGATTGGGGACAAACTTCCCTCAAATCCAACATTTGTTTACAGAAAAACAAACAATTTAAAAAATTGATTGGCACCAAGCCTACAAAGAACAAAAAGAGTGGAGACAAACAATATATATGGAAAGAAAATTAAAGGATTCTTTCCTTGTCCCAAATGTAAAGCGTGTAAATGTGGAAATAAAACAAACATGTTCCAATCACATCACACAAAAGAAATTTACCAAATCCAGGAGCTTATAAGATGCCAAGACAAGAATGTTATTTACTTAATTGAGTGTTCATGTAGCCTACAGTATATTGGCCAGACATCAAGACCCTTAAAGGATAGGATAAGGGAACATATACTGTCAATAGAGAAATTAAATATGGATACCATATTATATAAACACTTTTCAACTATACATAAAGGGAACATCAAAGATCTAAAATACACAGGCATCCAAAAAGTCAGCAAGAACTGGAGAGGTGGTAATCACGAGAAAAAACTTTTAACAACAGAATCCAAATGGATATTCTTGTTAGATTGTCTACACCCAAAAGGACTCAATAATAAAGAGGATTTAATCCATCTATTATAATCCTGTCTTTTTAGTCTTAAACCCAATTTATATATTTAACCTTACTAGTAATTTGGGTTATGTAACTCTTAAACACTTAGTACTGCTGCACTTACATTAATATATACTGTGTTAACAGGACCCTTCAGTTTGTCCCTTATTACTAACCCATATATCTCTTATCAGGATGATCTATTTCAGATCATCCATTCAGATGAGCTTCCTCCTCTTACTGCACTGAAAATTAAACCGTTCATCCCCCTCTTTGGTCACCATCAATTACCCATCCAGATTATTTATCTCAGACGAGATACTGAGCCCTAATGATGGTCAGTTTTTACGTATGATTTCATACTCTTGGTACATGGCATTATTGATGTTATAATTTTTAATTTTTATTTATTTCATTTATCATCAATTACCCATCCAGATTATTTATCTCAGACTAGGCACTGAGCCCTAATGATGGACAGCTTTTACGTATACTTTATACTAGCGATACATGATATTGTCACTTTAGTCCCAGACTATATTATTAATTTTTATTTATTCCATCTTTATTAATTTTTATTTATTCCATCTTTATTTATTCCATTTATTATGAGTTACACCTCATAATATTGTCTATTTATTCATGTCATTTTACATATCTACTTAGTATATTTGGCATTTTATATAGGACACTACTTTCTATATAAATTACTCCAATATGGTTTCATTCCTAGCGGTTATTACCAACTTTAGTTTATAGATTTTCTATTATATCCAAGCACCCCCCTTTTTATATAGATATTTGTATATACTTTTTTATATTTGTATATAGATATTTGTATTTGCATGTATTTGATTATTGATTATTACCCCCTAAGACATATATACTGTTGATTCACAGTTGCTGTTCCTTCCGGCTTCATTACATGTGATGATGGCCGAAACCGGAAGTGACGTTTTGTTCAAACTTCCGGTTTGCTGAAAATGACCCTTATAACCTACCTATTTAACATTTTCCGACCATGAATATAATTATATACAGAACACCCCAGATAAATAATGAGCTATGTATAAAGTTTTTGAATCGCTACATCTTTCATTATTTTACGATGTTGGACGCAACCGGAAGTGACGTTCCATCTTGAACTTCCAGTTTACCGAAAATGACCTTTACTTCTAAATTTCATAACACTATGTAATTATAAAGTGAATATATATACAAAAGTATGCCCCAGATATACAATGATTGATTGGAGTTACTCTTAAATCTTTGAGACTCCTTTCATTGGTTTTATGGAACTGCCGAAACCGGAAGTGATGTCAGGTTCACACTTCCGGTTTGCTCTGAATCCAAATCGATCTGTTCACAAGTGCTTTATATAAAATATACAGAATCGTATTGGAAATGTCTAGAAGATTATGAAGCCATCAACCACTATTACACAATTTTTTTCCTTTGTATAAATTAAGCTCTCTCTGGGTAGGCACACTTCCGGTATTGCCGAAACCGGAAGTGATGTTCTCAAAACAAAAGACTACATTTATCATCGATTTAAGACTGAATTTTACCAATTGATTTTAATAATATCGTATATAGGTTTGTTTAGATACACTAGTAAAGATATCAACTCCCATTTTTATTCATTTTAAACAATTTATTCATGAATTGACGTTTTTAACCCATGATGCACCCCAACAGGAAGTAGGCGGTCCAAAAAGAGGTAAATTTTGCGCCCAAACACACCCTATTGCTTACCCTTTATAAGTCCAGCTAAGCCATACAAATGTATTGTCTTGAAAAAGGCCTTGCAGAGGCCGAAACGCGTTGACAGTGGGTAAGCACATTTCCAATTATTTTAATTTACTTTGCACGTCTAAACTGTTTTTTTATTTTTTATAGGACATTCAGCATTTAACCAAAAAGACACAGAACACTACTAGGAATACATCTGGAGGATTCTTCCTGTTTTTCCATCACTTTTTTGAACATAACACTGCTTTTATTATTGTTTAAAATTAATAAATTATTTTATTATTGTTTATATATATTTTTTGTATTTTGTATTTTTATTTTATATATATATATATATATATATATATATATATATATATATATATATATATATATATATATATATATATATTTTTTATTTTTTTTTCACTTTTATTTTTACTATTGGATTTTTTCACAAGTTTTATTTCACTACACCAGTTGTATCATCATTAACATTTGGAATTTTTTGTATTAATTGTTTGTAATTTTTGACATTTGACACAATTTTTGGACACTTGACTATTGGACACTCTATTCCTGCTGGACATCACGTTCATTGGACACTAATTGGACAACTCTCTGTGACTTTTTTTTATATATTAAGGATCCTTAATTCACATATAACTGCTTTGGGAATTCCCATTTATTGTACTAATATATTATTGTATTTTAATATCTGTTGTATTAAACTAATATTATTTAAACTAATATTATTGTAACTAAAATTATCTACTTCGTATATACTTTTCAGTGATCCTAAAAGACCCCATTTATCTGATCAGGGTTCCAACATTACCCCAGCCTTAGGCGCTTTATACAATTACCAATTTCTATTTGTCCTTTCTGGGCCAGCTAGGAGGCCTTTGTATAAAGCCAGAGGGTAAATCCCGTGGCGCTTAGTCTAACCCTCAACATTTCTATATGTGTATATATGTCTGTAAATATATATATATATATATATATATATATATATATATATATATATATATATATATATACACATATACACATATAAATACATATTGTTAACACATATACATACATATCCATCTTTAGATACTATGTTAAAACTTTTTTTCTCTAACACCTGAGACCTAATATCTTTGAGCCCTAACTTTTTTTGGCATTTTTTTTTTTAATAATATTATTAGATAGTGCTATAAAGAGTGTAACTGTACTATTACATTTATTTATTTTGGATGTGTTTTGGGACACTTTTTTGTTTTGCAAAACAGTTAACCAGAGCTCTAAAGGCTCTCTCGATGATTTTAAAAGACTTGGCAACAAATAAACAGTAAATAAAATAGAATAAAAAAGAGTATTGTCTAAGTGCTCTGATTTCTCAAGAAATGTATATGGCTGTACGTAAACAAAGCCATATACTGTGGACCGAAGGTTGAGTTCTAACTTGTATTAAGCATGTTGCAAAACAATTTTAATGAATTAAGCTTCTGCTTAACAAAACCTTTTTCACGTGTTGCACATCCATTTTCTGTCACCTGAGAGGAACAGTCGCTTATTCTGAGATGTGCCTCTGAGACAGCCAATGGCATGATTTGCAGAATTTCACTTAACCCCGCCCATAGACCACATGGCCCACCCACAAACTGCCCAGACACGCCCATGACCCTGTCCACTAGTCAACCATTACCCCACCAAACATGGCCACGCCCACAAAATGCACAGACATGCCCACAAAAATTTATACTGATAGCTGTGCATCTCATTAACGGGCATAAAATACATTTCTATATGTGAGCAGAGACACATATTACAGTGTAGTGGTCAATTAAAAAAGCCTTAAAAAAGTATATTAACAGTAATGTCAATATGCTTTAGTCAAGTGCTTGTTTAATTGAGCACTATACTGTAATATATGTGTCTCTGCTTCCTATATGGATATGTAGGTTATGCCTGTTAATGAGATGTACAGCTATCAAGGTAAAATGCATCTTTAGATAATTCCATAAAGGACCTGGCAGCATTGACAGATCTATACTGTATCCCTTTTAGTATGCTGTGGCGACCTCTATTATTTGTAATCTACCAACATGTTCATGTCAAGCTACTTTCTCCATGGTTTCTACAATTGTTGCTGGGGTGAGTAAAAGTGGATAGAAGTGGCACAGGATGTATTCTAATAAAGAGCTGGGCTGGGTTTTAAGTGTATTGGTGGGATTCTAGACAGGGGTTGTGAGTTGGCCTGCAATATGCCCCATTGGGTGAAACGCATATCGGCTTTTCTTTTCTTTGTGTGCCATACTGGCTTGAGATTCTTACATCTCAGAATGATCACCTAAATCAAGAGTGTAAGTCAACGTATTCAGAGTTCTTCACTGTACCAGATTGGCCAAAGTATTGACTGCCTGTGCAACGTTGAGGCCTCAGTTGAATCCACCGCTCCTTCTTGAGTAGGCTTGACTCACCTCCTTACTACAACTGCCTCTCCGTTGCAAACGCAGCTATTACATTGCATTAAGGAGGTATTTGATGCATAGGGGCCTATTTATCAAGCTCCGTATAGAGCTTGATGCCCTGTGTTTCTGGCGAGCCTTCAGGCTCACCAGAAACACAAGTTATCAAGCAGCGCTCTAAAGACCGCAGCTTCATAACCTGTCCGCCTGCTCTGAGGCGGCGGACAGACATCGCCAAAAATCAACCTGATCCAATACGATCGGGTTAATTGACTGCAGGGGGCAGTATTGCACTAGCAGTTCACCAGAACTGCTATTGCAATGATAAATGCCGAGAGCGTATGCTGTCGGCATTTATCGATGTGCAGCGGACATGATCCGCAGTATCGGATCATGTCCGCTCGCATCATGATAAATAGGCCCCATAGATTCTACCAATCTAACCCCATAGGTCTCCATCAATCTATATAATTTCTCAAGGAGGATTTTGCCTTTCATTACCTGATGCTGATGACTGCCGATTGGTTAAAGAGACATGAAACCCTTACATTTTTCTTTCATGATTCAGATAGAACATAGATTTTTAAAACAATTTTCCAGTTTAAATCCATTATCAATTTACTTCATTCATATGACATCCTTTGTTGAAGGAGCAGCAATGCACTACTGGGAGCTAGCTGAACACATGTGTAAGTTAATGACAAGAGGCATATGCTGTATGTGCTGACACAAACCAGCAGCTAGCTCCCAGCGCCTGAGCCTATGGATATCAAAAGAACAAAGCAAATTAGATAATATAAGTAAATTGGAAAGGTGTTTAAAGGGACAGGACACCCATTTTACAATTTAAAACAACTTTCCAGTTTACTTCTGTTATCAAATTTTCTTTATTCTCTTGGTATTATTTGTTGAAGGAGCAGCAGTGCACTAATGGTTTCTAACTGAACATATGGAATGAACCAATGACAATCGGTATATAAATGCAGCCACCAATCAGCAGCTAGCACCCAGGTGCTTTGCTGCTCCTGAGCTTACCTAGATAAATCTGTCAACAAAGGATAACAAGAGAAGGAAGCAAATAAAATAATAGAAGTAAATTGGAAAGTGGTTTAAAATTGTATGTTCTGTCTAAATCATGAACGTCTAATTATGATTGTATTGTCCCTTAAACATTTTATTCTCTAGCTTAATCATGAAGGAAAATGTGAGGTTTCGTCAGATTTACATTGCAGTCCCTTTAGGAAGGGTATGACTTATGTTTTTGTATAAGTGACAATTTCATTTTTAAGTGAACTTTAATTAAATTAACTCAGTATTATATTTATATAGCAATACACAGTATGTGTTTTTTTTTTTAATCTAGATGGGGGTGCTATAGATATATATTTAGCATTATTAAATAGTTTGCACTTGAATCCTTATGGCTTTAAGTGTTTATTTCAACTTTTAAGAAATATTAGTCAAGAGTGCTACTTATGATCTCTGTTTTTTTTTGGTTCTATAAATATAGTACGTTTAGTCTTAAATAATAGCACCAGTATTATTTTGTACTTATTTCTTTTCAGCGGTTTTAAAAATCATTCAATACTGGGGATGTAAGTGCCAAGGTAAAGTTTTGGTGCCCTATATCAGTGTTTCTCAACCATGGCCCTCAATTACCCCCAACAGGCCAGGTTTTCATTTCAGCTGAACCAGTGCACAGGTGAAATAATCAGCTGATGGATGAGAGCAGGCTAGTAACCATGGTTACTGATAAGGTGATTACTTCACGTGTGCACTGGCTCAGATATAATGAAAACCTGGCCTGTTGGGGTATTTGAGGACCACGTTTAAGAAACACTGCTCTATATTACCAATATGGAAACCCAGACATACACAGAGGAAAGATGGCTGAGGGATTTCCTCTCAGTTTGGGATTATCCCAATGTATGATACAAACTATTGTAATAAACTACCTTTCAAGGGACAAAAAAAGGGAAAACTAAAAAAAAAAACTTTTATTTTTTGCATAGATAAGTCCTAAAAACAAACTGAAAATGAGCCAATTAGCATAAACATTGCAAAAATGTAAAATTATGAAATTACAACTGCTACAACAAAGATCATTATTTTACACTACTTAAAGGGACACTCTAGTCAAAATTAAATTTCATGATTCAGACAGGGCATGTAATTTTAAACAACTTTCCAATTTACTTTTATCATGAAATTTGCTTTGTTCTCTTGCTATTTTTTGTTGAAAGCTAAACCTAGCTAATTGCTAAGCTTAGTTTTTCACAGCTAGACAGTGCTATTTCATGTCTGCCATATAGATACCATTGTGTAAAAAGTAGACTGTCCCTTTAATGGATAATATACACTTAACTACCCCATGTTTTTGTACCTGGATTGAATAGGAGCTGTTATACTTTGAATACAGATTTGTCACAGAAAGATCTGATCCATCAACGGTACAGGAGGAGTACGGCGCCTCTAGGTGCTGAATATTATCCTGTGAAACAGAGCAGATGGAAAGGGCTTAGTGGAAGAAAATTTATATTTGTATATACAATGTATTTTGCTTGAAAAGTGAATAGAAATTTAATCAGAAGGAACGTATTTTATAAAATATTAATAAAGAAAAAATAATCCAATTTAAATTTCTAATGATCCCCTTGATAAAAGCATTTAGAACCACAATAGAATATTTTAATAAAGAAGAATTTACCTATTTAATAATAAAATATAAATGAAAAATGTTATGTTTTATTTGATATTGTTTATATCAAATTTACAGATAAAAGAGGTTAGATATTTATTTGCTTTAGCTGCCTTATTTATTATATGAAATCAGTTATTTATTGGCTGCATTCATTCCTAGTAATAAGCCACAAAACATACAGACATTATATATAGAATTTATTAATCTTAATTTTTTTTTTCTCCACAATTGGTTTTCTGTGTCACAAATACTACCCTGATTCAAGCAATCTAATAAAGCTTATTAAAGACCAGTGTTTACAAGAAATAATTGTTGTTTGCAATGACTGAACATGATTTAATTGGTCCATTAGTAACTACCTGCAATGCCTGCGCTTTATTTAATTGGTCAATTAAACCCTACCTTTCTCACTATTTCAAAGAAAGATTTCATGCACCTGTCTATCAATAACCTATATATCTACTACAAAGGGAAATATTAGTCATTCATAATCTTAAAGCCCTTGACTTATTGGGCAAGTTGCACCAAAATCAAGGCAAATGATAAAATAGTATATATATATATTCTGAATAGATGCTGTTATTAAAGGTTTGGTACTATTTTTGACCAGTAGGTAATGATGTATATCATTTTTAATTTTTTTTATGTTTTTATTGGTGTGTGTGTGTGTGTGTGTGTGTGTGGGGGGGAGATACTGTACTAAATTTCTGTTTTCCTGATGAATGGGGTATATACTGCCCTAAAAACATCGCTTATTTAATAAAAAAAAAATGTGTTCACTGCCAACCAAGTGAATACTTTAATTAGATATATGACCTAGACAGTATGTATAAATAATATTAAATACCCACAATTTAGCACTTTATTGCAAGATAAAGTACACTAGATGTGCAAAAAAACCAAAAACATTTGTACTTCTAAATACAAAGCATAATTGTTGTTTTTTGGTAAAATGGGCAAAACATGGGCGTTCCATGGGCGTGTAAGAAATTGTCTCCCAGCGTAATTATCTACATATTTTTTCCCTACAGACCTCACAGCTTTTTCTCAACAGTTAAAAGTTGACAAGCTTTAATCAAAATACTCAAAACACTAATTACTGTGAAAGAAAAACCTATTTATACGAAAATAACAGTGAAGTTAAGGTACCGTGCACTAAAAACATCATATTTTGATTTGTATTAGGCGTAAAATTCAAGTTTAAACATACACCAGGTTCTCCATGTGTACTTCGCCCTTCATTGTGAACGTTCACATAGCAGAGAGCTCTCATTATTTCTATGGCAGACAGATTGCCACTTGCAGGGATAGCCCATTTCCTTTTAAATTGCAGTATGACTGTCCCTGCAAGGCTAAACCTTGTTTTTCATGTTTTTGTTGGCAAACTTTTGTTCATCGGCCCCTTAGCAAGAGCAATTGAAAATAAGTATTTTTAAAGGGACAGTAAACATTTTGAAACGATACAGAATTTTACCTTTATTTTGTCATTTGGAATAGCTACTTTTGCCTGCGGTATCCCCACCTATACTGAAAAAAAGCCATCCTCTCTGTGCGGCAGTTTTTTAAACTAGCATATCACGGGCTCATGCTTTACCTAGCGTGGGATCTTGTTACATGTGGTTGAATAGCACAATCAGGCTCGGTGTGATTAGACAGTGAGCCCACGGCACACTAGTTTAAAAAAACTGCTGTGCCAAAGAGGATGGCGTTGCTCAGAAAGGTAAGCATACTTTTAGTTGCCAAATTAGGTATTTGCAGCTCATTTTTAAAACAAAAAGCTATTCTCATGTTACATAATTTTGCATAAAGTGCAGAATTATGTGACATTTCTAAAAGTTTACTGTCCCTTTAATGCCGCTCTCTCTCTAAGGCACCACTGTAATATATTTGTGAGATTCATGTGTACATAGCTTTTCTATAACCAATACTTATGTACTGACATTTTCAGTATAAGTGGGGATACAGGGGGCAACATCAGCTATTCCAAATGACAAAATAAAGATAAAGGAACTATTTGTTCATTTAATACACTACAGTAGGTAAAATGGATCCCAGGGAATGCAAGGGGAGGATTTTCACAGTATACTGTCCCTTTAATCATATGGTGTAATCATTTTCATTGAAAATAAATTCTTTAATAGGTTTCTTGCAAACGCTCGTGACACCTTGAGATCTTGATGGTTATGGGACTGAGAAATAAAGTAGCAAAGCAGGAGGTCAGATGCTGAAGATAAAAAAAAAAAAAACACATTCTTCTACAAAAGCTAAAGATATATTGCTTGTCTAGGAACCACATTCTTTGGCAAATAAACACTACAATATATGAAAGGGTGAACCCCCAGCAATGGATCATTTGACTGAAACAAGACAAAAACATTCACTTTGAAGATACAAATGTTGAAATGGTCATAAACATGCTTGAAAATCTTTTGTCAGATCTGTTCTATTTCAGAATGACCCAGTTTAAACTAGATACAGAACTGGCTCCTATCCCATCGGATAGCTTTGTTTTCTCTGTATTTTCCCAGAGACGTACCACTAGAATAGCGATGGAAGTCTCAGTCCCTGGCATTGCGTAGATACCAAGGTCTTTGAGAAAAGGGAAGCTTTTCTGTTGATGAAGAATTAGCCTGGCAGCAGCCGTAGCTTCTAGAAATGGGATGTATTCCTCCTGTTCAATATTAAGAACCAACTTCAGCCCTGTGAAATGAAATATATTGTTGTCATTACCATTGGCTTGTAATGCGCTTCAAAAGCACTGGGTACACGATGATAGATGCATGGTGAAATATAAAACAAACTAAGCAAAACAATTGAATATTAGAGCTTACAATCTACGGATAAGGACATTTTAATAGTAAACACCATAGTGGAATCTGTTTGCGCTCTACAAATACCTAATAATAATAATAATAATAATACGCAATCATTGCCTAAAGGAAGTGAAAATCACAAGTTCTCAAAATTGCTAAACAAAAAGAAAACTAAAAACGGAAATCCATTTGTTTGTTATTTCTTACGAGGAACGTCTTTAAAGGGCAAGACAACCCAAAAATTATTAATACGTATTCAGATAATGTATTTAACGATTTTTACAGCAAACTGTAGCCCAATTTTGATCTAAATATACTTTGCAAGTAAAACCACTTACAAGTTCTCATCCGGCCATTTTGAAATGGCCGCCTGACCCCTCCTTTCCCTAACGTCACCCAACCTTGATTTCCAGCTTCCACTGAATGATCCTAGTAGATCCCGTGCGCTTCCGTGTTTCTCGCATGCACAATGCGCCGTTTTCGTCAAGGGGGGCAGTTGAAGTAAGGAACAACAACAAAAAACGCTCAGTAGCACAGTGCTATTTATATGTGGCGGACCAGTGTGCGCACCCTTCAGCGGTCCCACAGCAGTTGGAGTGTTATTAAAGTGATGACTTCAATAACACTTCAACTGCTGTGGGACTGCTGAACACACAATGCCCCCCTAGGATCACTCAGTGGAAGCTGGAAATTAAGGTTGGGCGATGTCAGGGAAAGGAGGGGTCAGACAGCCATTTCAAAATGGCCTGAGGAGAACTAGTAAGGGCTAGATTTATTAAAGCTGAGGCGTACAGGGCCGCATATACGCGCCCCTGTACGCCTCAGCTCGCCTGTGGCGGGGCAAAATTACCCGCAGGTATTCGCTATTGCACACGAGCGCAATTTTGCGCTTGCGTGCAATCCCGCCCCCTGCCCGCGCACAGCCAATCAAGCGCGGGCAGGAGCTGTCATTTCAAAGCTTTAAAAATAATATATTAGGTGTTACTTAGGTTCCAGGCCCCTCTCAAAATTGTCATAAGTAACACCTAATATATTATTTTTAAAGCTTTGAAATGAATACTTTAAATGCTAAACAGCATTATAAACCTAATAAAATAATCACACAACACAGACTTCACTTGCATTTTTCTGCAAACAGTTCTTTCTATGCATTCCAATCTGGACTGATTTATAGACAGGAAGATCTTGTTTCTTTGAAATCTGCTCTATAGCTCAGGTCTGGTTAAACTGATTAATTTCAGCTTGCTTGGCTTTGCTGCAACACAAGCGGACAGCTCCACCTACTGGCTATTTTAATAAATGCACTGCTTCTCAATGCTTTTCAATAGCAGTCACATGACTGGGAAAAAAGGTTGTTATTCTGAAACGGTGTAAATTGAACCGTTGTAAAACGAGGGCCACCTGTATTGGCCATGATTCCATTAGAATTTAGGATCCTGAATAATTCTGAATTATAGAAAACATATCACTTTGGTTCTAAAGAAAGCATTTAGATTTTGTCTAGTGTTGTCTATAAAGAAGATGGTTCTAGAAAAAGATTCACCTATTGCTATAAAGTGTGTTTATAATGGTGTATTTTCCAAACGTGTGTGAGGTTTTTTTTTATTTTTTTATTTTGCAGGCTGGTAGCAGTAGCACTAACTATTATTTAACTTTAAGTTTAAGTGGCTTCCAGCTGCTTCTCTGCTGCTTTAAAGGGCAAGCCAACCCAAAAAAGTATTATTACGTATTTAGATAATGCATTTACAGCAAACTGTAGCCCAATTTTGATCTAAATATACTTTGCAAGTAAAACCACTTACTAGTTCTCCTCAGGCCGTTTTGAAATGGCTGCCTGACCCCTCCTTTCCCTGACGTCACCCAACCTTGATTTCCAGCTTCCACTGAATGATCCTAGTAGATCCTGCACGTTTCCGTGTTTCTCGCATGCACAATGCGCCGTTTTGTCAAGGGGGGCATTTGAAGTAAGGAACATCAGCAAAAAAAGCTCAGTAGCATAGTGCTATTTATATGTGGCGGACCAGTGTGCACACCCTTCAGCGGTCCCACAGCAGTTGGAGTGTTATTGAATGATGACTTCAATAACACTTCAACTGCTGTGGGACTGCTGAACACACAATGCCCCCCTAGGATCACTCAGTGGAAGCTGGACATTAAGGTTGGGTGATGTCAGGGAAAGGAGGGGTCAGACATCCATTTCAAAACGGCCTGAGGAGAACTAGTAAGTGGTTTTACTTGCAAAGTATATTTAGATAAAAATTGGGCTACAGTTTGCTGTAAATGCATTATCTAAATAAGTAATAATATTTTTTTGGGTTGGCTTGCCCTTTAAAGCAGCAGAGAAGCAGCTGGAAGCCACTTAAACTTAAAGTTAAATAATAGTTAGTGCTACTGCTACCAGCCTGAAAAATAAAAAAAATAAAAAAAACACACACATGTTTGGAAAATACACCATTATTAACACACTTTATAGCAATAGGTGAATCTTTTTCTAGAACCATCTTCTTTATAGACAACACTAGACAAAATCTAAATGCTTTCTTTAGAACCAAAGTGAGATGTTTTCTATAATTCAGAATTATTCAGGATGCTAAATTCTAATGGAATCATGGCCAATACACTACTAACTAATATTTTCTTAGGTATAGTTTTGGTTGTGCAAAAGAAACAGACATTAAAGGGATAGTCTAGTCAAAATTAAACTTTCATGATTCAGACAGAGCATGTTATATTAAGCAACTTTCTAATTTACTCCTATTAATTTTTCTTCGTTCTCTTGGTATCTTTATTTGAAAAAGCAAGAATGTAAGTTTAGGAGCCGGCCCATTTTTGGTTCAGAACCTTGGTAGTGTTTGCTGATTGGTGTCTAAATGTAGCCATTTGTATCATTTACACAACATATATATATATATATGAACCAATCAAGATTCAGATAGAGCATGCAGTTTTAAAAGACTTTCCAATCTGTAGTACTTCCATTATCAAATTATGCAAAGTCTTTATAGAATAGATGCACACTTTCTGAATCACCATATGGCAGGAAAATATACGTATATGAGTCTGTGATTGGCTGATGGCTGTTGCATGATACAGGGAACCAGCCAACGAAGTAAATTTATATTTTTGCTTTTTTTGTAATTATATACATGACTGAAAGAATGTTTAGTACCATGGCTGTTTAAATGTAATTCCCAGCATAGAGGTTGCACACTGTGCATCTATTTTCTATAGGTAACAGCATTTATTTAACGCTTCAGGGGCGCGGTCCGATATACGGCACAGGTTTCGGCGCAAGCGTGGAAACCTGCACCACCCGAAGTTTCCCCTCGCGCATCGGGCTATCACATATACGGCGCAGACAGTTGCTAAAGTGCCGTAAGTCGGACAAACTAGCGATGTCCAGAAATAAGCGTAAGTACAAATTTCTGGAGTCGCCAGTGACTTACGGCACTTTAGAAACTGCCGCTGCCTAAAAAAAAAAACTATCTAAAGTCTTAAATCTCCTGTAACTGTCTAACACGCCTCCCAAAAATAGCCCGACACGTATTCCCCTCTATCCGCAATCCCCCCTCTCACTCCTAACAATAAATGTATTAACCCCTAGACCGACAGCCCCCCACAACACAATAAGCCTATCCTAGTATTAACCCCTAAACCGCCGCTCCCGGACCCCTCCGCCACCTATGTTAAATGTATTACCCCCTAATCTGACCCCCCTACACCGCCGCCACCTATATTAACTATATTACCCCTTAATCTGAGCCCCCTACACCGCCGCCACCTACATTAAATGTATTACCCCCTAATCTGTCCCCCCTACACCGCCGCCACCTATATTAACTATATTACCCCCTAATCTGAGCCCCCTATACTGCCACCACCTATATTAACTATATTAACCCCTAATCTGAGCCCCCTACACTGCCGCCACCTATATTAACTATATTAACCCCTAATCTGAGCCCCCTACACCGCCGCCACCTATATTAACTATATTACCCCTAAACCTAAGTCTAACCCTAACACCCCCTAACTTAATAATATTAATATTATTTAGATTTATTTAAATAATAATTAACTAAATTATTCCTATTTAAAACTAAATACTTACCTATAAAATAAACCCTAAAATAGCTACAATATAATTAATAATTACATTGTAGCTATTTTAGGGTTTATATTTATTTTACAGGTAACTTTGTATTTATTTGAACTAGTTACAATAGCTATTAAATAGTTAATAACTATTTAATAGCTACCTAGTTAAAATAATTACAAAATTACCTGTAAAATAAATCCTAACCTAACACCTAACACTACACTATCAATAAATTAATTAAATAAACTACAATTATCTAAACTAAAATACAATTAAATAAACTAAACTATATTACAAAAACAAACAAACACTAAATTACAAAAAATAAAAAAATATTACAAGAATTTTAATCTAATTACACCTAATCTAAGCCCCCTAATAAAATAAAAAAGCCCCCCAAAATAATAAAATTTCCCTACCCTAAACTAAATTACAAAAGTAATCAGCTCTATTACCAGCCCTTAAAAGGGTCTTTTGCCTGTAAAAAAAAGAACAATCCCTCCCCCCCCATTATAACCCACCACCCACACACCCCTACTCTAAAACCCACCCGATCCCCCCCTTAAAAAAAACCTAAGTCTAACCCCCAAGTGGTCCTTACCTGTCCTGAAGACCGGCGGAGAAGGTCTTCAGTTACCTGTAAAATAAATATAAACCCTAAAATAGCTACAATGTAATTATTAATTATATTGTAGCTATTTTAGGGTTTATTTTATATAGACATTGCACATGCGTTAGGTTTTATTTTGCAGGCATTTTAGGGAGTTACGGGGCTCCAATACTCAGCGTAAGGCTTACTACGCCTGCATTTTGTGGCGAGGTGAAAATGGAGTAAGATTTCTCCATTTTCGCCACGTAAGTCCTTACACTGTATATTGGATACCAAACTGCGAGGCTTTTCTATACCAGCTATGGGCCAAAAAAACTACGGCCGAAGGGTGAAATATACGAGCGTAACGTCTATGTTACGCCGTATATAGGATATCAAACCAGCGCAAAATTTGGCGTTGCCGGCTTTTGCGGGCGACGCTGCATATCGGATCGGGCCCCAGATTTTTTTTTTTTTACTATTTTCTTTACTTTATAAAGTTGAGATAAAATCAACAATATAGGTGACTCATCAATATACTAGGAGGGAGCGGTTATCTTTAATTTAATCTCAAAATCACAGGTTAAAACAATATTGATGGTTTTGTGGGAGTGTCTATACATTTTCCCCTGCTGCAAGAAAATGGGCCCTGTATTTTCTTTTATTTTTTTTTAAGCTTCACTTAGCCCTAAACATTTTCATTAAACTATTCTAAGTATGGTTTCAAACTACTAGTGTATATTTATGTTCCATACTGTAAAAGCTTTATAATGCACACAATCATTAAAAATGCTGAATAAACAAACATTGTATTCGTTCACTAGCTTAAAGGGATATGAAACCCAATATTTTTCTTTCATGATTCAGATAGAACACACAATTTTAAACAACTTTCTAATTTGCTTTTATTATAATTTTGTCTTCTTTCTCTTGGTAGCTTTTGTTAAAAAGCAGGGACGCAATACTTAGGAGACGACCCATTTCTGGAGCACTATATGACAGTAGTATCCTTCAACAAATGATACAAAGAGAATGAAACAAATTAGATAATGCAAGTAAATTAGCAAGTTGTTTAAAATTGTATTCTCTATCTGAATCATGAAATATTTTCTTTGTCCCCTTAAGCACATAGTTACATGCAAGCAATAATGCAATAATAAAACAATCTAACACTTATTTTATTTTTTTATTTTCTGCATTATATTCAAACGTTATATTCCATACACCAGGCATAGAACTTCCTTGGTCAAACCTATCACAGACATGACCCGTAAAGAGAATGATCCACTCCATTGGTCACCTATTGCCATTAAGGCCTTTGATAGTCTTAAGACTGCCTTTGCTGCCACTCCAGTTCTGGCTCATCCTAACCCTGTCCTGCCTTTCGTTCTTGAGGTCGATGCGTCTGAGACTGGAGTAGGTGCCCTCTTGTCTCAACGTCCTACGCCTGACGGTTCCTTGTATCCGTGTGGTTTCTTCTCTAAGAAATTGTCTCCAGCGGAGTGCAATTATGAAATTATCGACCGGGAATTACTGGCCAAAATTTTGGCACTTAAGGAATGGAGGCATCTAGCGTGCCAGTGCTCATTCTTACTGACCACAAGAATTTAACTTATCTATCTGAAGCAAAACGTTTGTCGCCCGACAGGCCAGATGGGCGCTATTTTTGTCTCAGTTTAATTATGTGGTCTCCTACCTGCCTGTGATTAAGAATGGTAGGGCTGATGCCCTCTCTCGACAATTTTCGCCTCTGTCCAAGGAAGAGTCTGTACCTACTCCTGCTATACCTCCTGGCCATATTTTGGCTACCATACATACTAATTTGACTTCTCCCTTGGGGGAGGAGATCCTGGCTGCACAAACCAATGCACCTCCTGAGAAACCTAGTGGTAAGTGTTTTGTTCCTGAGAATCTTCAAACTAAACTTTTGCACACTTACCACTATCCTAAAGCCGCAGGTCACCCAGGCAAGAACCAAATGATTTGGTCTGTCACTCGACAATTCTGGTGGCCAGGTCTTCGTTCTGATGTTGCTGCATATGTTGCCTCCTGCTCAGTTTGTGCACCGAATAAGACTCCTCGACGTCTTCCTGTGGGTCTTCTTCAACCTATTGCTAATGGTGAGGGTCCTTGGACACATCTTTCCATGGACTTCATGGTCGAGCTCCCTGTTTCCAATGGCAATACTGTTATCCTCATGGTGGTTGACCGTTTTTTCTAAAATGTCACATTGCATTCCCTTGATGAAGCTGCCTACCGCTCAGGAGCTTGCTTCAATTTTTGCTCGGGAGGTCTTCAGTTTACATGGGTTACCCAAGGAGATAGTGTCGGACCGGGGTAGCCAGTTTGTCTCCAGATTTTGGTGTTCCTTTTGTGCTCAAATGGGGATCCAGCTTTCCTTCTCCTCGCCAATCACCCTCAATCCAATGGGGCTGCGGAATGGTCTAATCAAGCTCTGGAACAGAATCCTCCCTTGCTATGTCTCAGATCACCACAATAATTGGTCTGAACTGTTACCTTGGGCAGAGTTTGCCCGTAATAGTGCTATTAAAGGACCAGTCAACACATTAGACTTGCATATTCAACAAATGCAATATAACAAGACAATGCAATAGCACTTAGTCTGAACTTCAAATGAGTAGTACATTTTTTTATAACAAATTTAAAAGTTATGTCTATTTCCACTCCCCTTGTACCATGTGATAGCAATCAGCCAATCACAAATGCATATACGTATAGTCTGTGAATTCTTGCACATGCTCAGTAGGATCTGGTGACTCAAAAATTGTAAATATAAAAGACGGTGCAGATTTTTTTTAATGGAAGTAAATTGGAAAGTTGTTTAAAATTACATGCTGTATCTGAATCAGGAAAATTTAATTTAACCTGAGTGTCCCTTTAATGCTTCCTCCAAGTTATCCCTGTTCATGGCGAATTATGGGTTTCAACCATCCTTGTTGCCCGATTCATTCATGTCTCAGGGTATTCCGGCTTTGGAGGAGCATCTCCGGCAACTCTGTTCCACGTGGGGTGCAGATTCAGGATTGCCTTCATCGTTCTATGCAGCGCCAAAAGTTCCAGGCTGATCGTAGGCGTCTGCCTGCACCTTCCTACCAGGTTGGTGAGAGAGTTTGGCTGTCCTCCCGCAACTTGAACCTTTGTGTGCCTTCCAATAAATTGGCTCCCCGTTATGTTGGTCCTTTTCGAATACTCCGACGGGTTAATCCTGTGGTCTACACTCTTGACCTTCCTCCTGCAATGTGCATCTCCAATGTTTTTCATGTCTCCCTCTTGAAACCATTGGTTTGTAATCGGTTTACCACTGTGTTGCCTCGTCCCCATCCTATCTTTGTTGACAACCATGAGGAGTATGAGGTCAGCAGCATTATTTCCTGAAATTGTGTTTGCCATGTGCTGCTGTCAGCCATTTTACTCACCTCTCTTCCTGACTATGGTGCATTGTGGGGGATGCTGCTCATTTCCTGCACTTCCTTTTATGGCCAGACTGGTGTGCATCATCCATATGAGACAGGATGCAGTCTCAGAATTGTGATGTCATCACTTATTTATTTAAAGGGCCTCTGTTCAGTATGCTTTGCTTTTGCGTTGTCTCAGACCTGTTTGTGAGAGTTCCTGTGTATTACCTAGCTGCCTGAAGTCCTTCCTGGTTCTTGATCACTGGCTTGTTCCTGACTCTGCCGTTTTCCTTGTTCCTGATTCCGGCTCGTCTGACTATTCGCTTTGGCTCCTGACTCAGCTCGTCTGACTACCAGCTCTGGTTTTGACTCCTGGCTTGTTATTTGACTTGTGGACTTTTAATTATTTTCTTAATTATTTGCTATTAATAAAGGTGTTATTATTTTTGAACTTCTCGCCTCAGTCTGATTCCTGGTACCCTGACAATCAGATATATATAGAATATGTATTTACGAATAAATAGAACATATTCTGCTATTTGAAGAACATTGGAATGTGAAATATTCATATTTCATGTCAGGTTAGCACACTTCGGTTAAACACAATCGGGTTTGCTCGCGAGTTGGTTGTTCCCCCCCCACTTTTTGCACTCCAGTGAAGTCTATGGGGGAATACGTTAAGATGCTCACAATATTCGAAGCTTGGCTTTTTGCGCACATCAGGCTAGCGCTCATGCGAAAACTTTTCACTTGTAATACACGCGCTACTCGACGTGCACAAAAAGCTTACTAATTTGCGCTCAACTCCTAATTTAGCCCTATATTTTTAACCCTTGCGAAAGGCATTAAACAAACAGTAGAAGTACTGTTGGTAATAAACAGAAACCGCCGTTGATCTAATTAGCAGCACTATTTACACTACACTGCGCAGCTAATCTAATCAGCAGTACCAGTTACAGTGTCCGGTCGGAGATAAAATAAAATAAATAGTAGTGCAGGGTCGTTAGTCTTAAAATGACATGCTCTAATGACTTAGATCAGTTTTTTTATTACTAGTGCCCTTTTATTGTTATGTCTGCAGGCAGCATTATATCTTATACGTCTGGCCGGGTACAGAATGTTCGCACAAGAACACGCAAACACAATGACATTATTTGTATCCTATAAAAAAAACAATAATATTAAGCAACAAATTAACATTATGTGAGAATAGTCTGCATAGAACAAGCTCTATACATCAGTGTGAATAAAAAGCAGAAACTCTTCCATGAAAATATTATATGAGAAAATTAAAAGTAAGCACATTCCTAATACAAGGAATTTATAAGATACATGACATTCTTTCTGTTAAGAAACAAGGGGATTGGAATGTCCTGGGCACTGATTATCCACACCATACTTGATCATATTCTTGAGTTATGTACAAATATTTCTGGATAACTGAGTGGAAATGTACTTTGTCTGAATTTCAGAATCAGTTATGCTTAAAACTGCTCAATATTTGTTTTTAGTACAACAAAACAGAACCATCAATTTATTAAAACAATTAAATGTGGCCCTCCAGTTCTTTATATCATCTGACCTCCATATTTCTTCATAGCATTTGGCTAAATGGTGAAAAGCCCAGGACCTTGTCAAGGTCTCTTTCCTCCACAACCCTGACCTACAGCCAAACATGCTAACTTCCAACCAACGTGAGATACAAACATGCTAACTTCCTACCAAACAGAGATACAAACATGCTAACTTCCAACCAACGTGAGATACAAACATGCTAACTTCCTACCAAACTGAGATACAAACATGCTAACTTCCTACCAAACTGAGATACAAACATGCTAACTTCCAACCAACGTGAGATACAAACATGCTAACGTCCTACCAACCTGAGATACAAACATGCTAACTTCCTACCAACCTGAGATACAAACATGCTAACTTCCTACCAACCTGAGATACAAACATGCTAACTTCCTACCAAACTGAGATACAAACATGCTAACTTCCAACCAAACTGAGATACAAACATGCTAACTTCCTACCAAACTGAGATACAAACATGCTAACTTCCTACCAACCTGAGATACAAACATGCTAACTTCCTACCAACCTGAGATACAAACATGCTAACGTCCTACCAACCTGAGATACAAACATGCTAACTTCCTACCAACCTGAGATACAAACATGCTAACTTCCTACCAACCTGAGATACAAACATGCTAACTTCCTACCAAACTGAGATACAAACATGCTAACTTCCAACCAAACTGAGATACAAACATGCTAACTTCCTACCAAACTGAGATACAAACATGCTAACTTCCAACCAAACTGAGATACAAACATGCTAACTTCCAACCAAACTGAGATACAAACATGCTAACTTCCTACCAAACTGAGATACAAACATGCTAACTTCCAACCAAACTGAGATACAAACATGCTAACTTCCAACCAAACTGAGATACAAACATGCTAACTTCCTACCAACCTGAGATACAAACATGCTAACTTCCTACCAAACTGAGATACAAACATGCTAACTTCCTACCAGCGTGAGATACAAACATGCTAACTTCCTACCAAACTGAGATACAAACATGCTAACTTCCAACCAAACTGAGATACAAACATGCTAACTTCCAACCAAACTGAGATACAAACATGCTAACTTCCTACCAACCTGAGATACAAACATGCTAACTTCCTACCAACCTGAGATACAAACATGCTAACTTCCTACCAACCTGAGATACAAACATGCTAACTTCCTACCAACCTGAGATACAAACATGCTAACTTCCTACCAACCTGAGATACAAACATGCTAACTTCCTACCAACCTGAGATACAAACATGCTAACTTCCTACCAACCTGAGATACAAACATGCTAACTTCCTACCAACCTGAGATACAAACATGCTAACTTCCTACCAACCTAAGATACAAACATGCTAACTTCCTACCAACCTGAGATACAAACATGGTAACTTCCTACCAACCTGAGATACAAACATGCTAACTTCCTACCAACCTGAGATACAAACATGCTAACTTCCTACCAACCTGAGATACAAACATGCTAACTTCCTACCAACCTAAGATACAAACATGCTAACTTCCTACCAACCTGAGATACAAACATGCTAACTTCCTACCAACCTGAGATACAAACATGCTAACTTCCTACCAACCTAAGATACAAACATGCTAACTTCCTACCAACCTGAGATACAAACATGCTAACTTCCTACCAACCTAAGATACAAACATGCTAACTTCCTACCAACCTAAGATACAAACATGCTAACTTCCTACCAACCTAAGATACAAACATGCTAACTTCCTACCAACCTGAGATACAAACATGCCAACTTCCTACCAACCTAAGATACAAATATGCTAACTTCCTACCAAACCGAGATACAAACATGCTAACTTCCTACCAACCTAAGATACAAACATGCTAACTTCCTACCAACCTGAGATACAAACATGCTAACTTCCTACCAACCTGAGATACAAACATGCTAACTTCCTACAAGTTTTTTTTTTTTTAATGCTCTATCTGAATTCCATGTCCCTTTTATTGGAGTTTATACACCAGATAGCAAGTTCACCTGCAATATTGTAATATATATATTATTGTGATATTACATCTAAAATGTTGTGGAAGCCTTAATACTGCCATTTTAGTCAAAACACAGTATAAAACACTGTAATTGAGAATTTTTAAAGCTTGATGCCCCCCCTACTTGTAAATCCACCATTTTTTTCTATAAAACTGAAAGGTCTTGAATATGTGCATACCAAAATCAGTTCCTGGGTTTGCGGATGACAAGAGTTCACGGCCTTCCTGTCCCCAGTTGAAGATGTAGCAGTTTCCATAATCAGGATCATAAATATGTGTGAAATTTCTGAAAAAGAGAAATAAATATTTATAATATTAAGTATCTGGCTCTGTTTGCATAATTTAGCATTTGAATTTATACTATACCTGCCAAACTTAAAACATGATGGGCTAAATTATTTAAATGGCTCACTAACGTTGGCATGTATGATTTTGAAATATAGTGGTTGTGTTAATTTGCATGTGTATTACAAGTTAAAAGTAAATATGTTCACTCGAGCACAATCTAATTTTCTGCATTAGCTTAGCGTGACTGAAGGGTTAGGAATAAATTAAAAGTTGCACCAAACACAGCATAAACACATTTAAATTAACAGTTACACTAATATAAACATTCATAAAAATATCAATGATTTTCATTTATAAATAATTGGGTGTTTGGATCAGCGATTTCATTTTGATCTATCAAATAACTGAAAGACACAGTAATATTTCAGTAGTGAAATGAGGTTTATTGGATTAACAGAAAATGTGCAATATGCATCAAAACGAAATTAGACAGGTGCGTACATTTGGGCACCCTTGTCATTTTGTTGATTTGAATACCTAGCACTGATTAATTGGAACACACAATTGGTTTGGTGAGCCCATTAAGCCTTGAACTTCATAGACAGGTGCATCCAATCATGAGAAAAGGTATTTAAGGTGGCCAATTGCAAGCTGTTGTTATCTTTGAGTCTTCTCTGAAGAGTGGCAAATACCCCAATTACACTTGTTATACTGATTTGCCGGTGGCCCGTCATTTCCTTGAGGCGGGACACACTGTAAAGGATCTGAGATTTCGAATTATAGATCATGTACCTAATCCTAGAAGAGGTGGAAACAGAACAAGGACCCTCTTACAGAAGGAGGCTAGATGGATCTACGAATTGGGAACTCTCATTCCGAGAGGACTGAATGTACATACAGGTTGGCAATGCTACCTGTAATCTTCTTATGAGTTGACTTGGGAATGAGAATATATGAGAGTATATGATCATTATACAAGTCTAGTCATGATGGGGCGTCCCCACATTATATACACATATATATACAGTGGGGCAAAAAAGTATTTAGTCAGCCACCAATTGTGCAAGTTCTCCCACTTAAGAAGATGAGAGAGGTCTGTAATTTTCATCATAGCTATACCTCAACTATGAGAGACAAAATGTGGAAACAAATCCAGACAATCGCATTGTCTGATTTGGAAAGAATTTATTTGCATATTATGGTGGAAAATAAGTATTTGGTCACCTACAAACAAGCAAGATTTCTGGCTCTCACAGACCTGTATCTTCTTCTTTAAGAGGCTCCTCTGTCCTCCACTTATTACTTGTATTAATGGCACCTGTTTGAACTTGTTATCAGTATAAAATACACCTGTCCACAACCTCAAACAGTCACACTCCAAACTCCACTATGGTGAAGACCAAAGAGCTGTCGAAGGACACCAGAAACAAAATTGTAGACCTGCACCAGGCTGGGAAGACTGAATCTGCAATAGAATATTAAGAAACAGTAGGCGCATAAAGCGGGAGGTTAAGTGGATATGTCTATTAAAAATATCTCTATTAAAATATAGATAAGATATTTTGAAATAACTTCAAATGTACCGTTAGTTTATAATCATAAATGTTTCTTAATATTCTTTGGTTGATTCAAATTGTTACTATCCAGGAAGGGGATAGTTCCTTCAGTGAGGCAGTGGAGATTAGATTCAGCGCTTCACCCAAATCATTGGTTTAAACTGTTTTCCTTTATCTTCCACGGTGTGTAAGCAGCAGAATCACTGTTGATATGGATATTTTTAGCTATAGAGACAAATTATTCTCTGAGTTAATTATTAAGGATTTTCAAAAACCTGAAGAATGTTTTGATCAAGCTGACATTTTGAAACTATTAGGAAAATTGGAAAAAGTACTAAATAAAGAATTAAGACAAAAGATGGAATTGATTGTTTTAGATAGATACTTGGATCAAGATATAATTCCAAGGGGCCTTAAACTAAAAAAGAGCTGTACATTTGAACTTAGTGAACCATTATAGTTAGAATGGGATGGTGTTTTAAAAGGAGCATCAAAAGGTTTAATTGAAGTGATCAAAAAATCGAGAAATGAGAACATTGAACAAATGAATAGTGAGATATTGAATATTAAGGAAAAGTTAGAAGTGATAAGGGAAGACCAGGCTCTAAAAGAAAGACAACAGGTAATCATTGAAAGATTAGAGAATACTAAAAAAGAAATCCTGGTAGTAAAATATAAGAAATTTGAAAGAGATATTACGGAATCAGTAAATGTACAGAGAGACACTGAACCTACTAATGTAGTTAAAGAATCAGTGATTGAAAGAGTGGAGAATAACTCATGGGAACCTAATAATAGGAGAGTTTTTAATTATTATAATAGAGGCTATAACAATTATGAAGATAGAAATGGGGGCTACATTAATAGAGGTTTTAGGAATAGAAATCAAGGAGGATGGAATCGCAATTTTGATAGAAGGTTTAATAATTATAATTATGATAACCGATACAATGGGCAAAATCAATTCAGAGGTAGGGAACAACAATGGAGGGAGAACTATAATGGATATAGGGATGAAGGTCCAAGTGATTTTCATAGAAATAGAAATGGAGGCTATTTGAGGAATAGGAATGTTGAATATTATAAGAAAGAAGGAAGTAACCATTATCAGGGAGGTTTTAATCCACAAAGAAGAAGGGAGGAAAATATTTCTGAAAAAAGACAATTGGATATACCAACCTCAAATAGATTTACTCCTTTAAGTAATTTGAAAGACCATCAACCTGTGGCATGTAATAGTGTGAAACAAATAGATCTAACTAGGGAAGAAAAAGCTTTTTTAGGCCAAAGTCCCCGAAGAGAGGGACGTCCATTAATCCAAAAAAAACCAAGTGGACAAGAAAAAAGGGTTTTAAGATCAAGAGAAAGAAAAAGACAAATAGAGGAGTTAGAGGAGGAAGGGGAAAAAATGGAAAAAATAGAAGCCAAAAGACAGAAGTGAAAAAAGAAAAAATAGGGATTTTTAATTTGAGTGAGAAAGTTTTAAGTAAAGATGAGGAGAGAGTTTTAAATCTGGGACTATCATTTGCTCCGTCCAGAACTATGAATAAGTTTGAGACCCACATCAATGTGAAGAAGTATGTGAGGAACTTGACCCTCAAACGCTTCTTTTTAAAAAATCCCATTGAAAAATACGTATATAATGAACGAGTAACCACTAATGCAGACAAGTTTGAACATACAATGTTAAAATTGAAGTCAAACTTTTATCCAAAAAACGATAGAGGAAGTAATTTAGAAACTTTTGAAAAAATTGTCTTGACTGACTTAAGGAAAAATGAAGGGAGAAAGAGTAAATTCAAAAGAAATTTAAATAAGAAGGATAAAGAGCTATTAGAACAACTCCAAAATAATAGCGATATTACATTCAAAATGGCGGATAAAGGAGGGGGTCTGGTTATCATGGACAGTAAAAACTATAAGGGTGAGGCTGAAAGACTCCTAAATGATAAGAAGACTTATAGGAAGTTAGATATGGATCCAACTAATAAGTTTGTTACTAAATTATTAATAATATTAGATAAAGGGAAAGAAAAAGGGATTCTAACAGAAAAGGAATATTTGTACATTAAACCTCAGCACCCCAGGATCCCCATATTCTACTTTTTGCCTAAAGTGCATAAAAGTCTAGTCAATCCCCCAGGTAGGCCCATCGTCTCAGGGATTGATTCCATTACATCGAACCTCTCTGAATACGTGGACAAATTTCTACAGAAGTATGTAGGAAGATTAGATTCTTATTTAAAAGATTCCACTAGTGTCTTAAGAATACTGAAAGAGATAAAATGGGAGGAAGGATTTTTGATGGCCACCTGTGATGTGTCATCTTTGTACACAAATATCAAGCATAATTTAGGATTAGAAGCTGTGGAATATTTTTTATCCAAAGACGAGAATATAGTTAAAGATCAGAAGGATTTCATATTAGAAAGCATTCGCTTTATATTAGAACATAATTACTTCTCCTTCGATGGAAGTTACTTTCAACAAATAGAGGGAACAGCTATGGGCACGAGATTCGCACCGAGCTACGCAAATTTGTTTATGGGAGAATGGGAGCAGAGATTTCTCCAGTTTGCTGAGCTCGGTGCGGATCTCGTGCTTTTTAAAAGATACATAGATGACATTTTAATTATTTGGCGTGGAGATGAAGAGTCTCTCATAGATCTATTTAATACTATGAATAGTAATGATAGGGGCCTGACTTTTACCTATAATATTAGTAAGGAAAAAATAACATTTCTGGACTTAGATCTAATAGTGGATAACCAAGAGTGTATAACCAAAACCCATTTTAAGCCCACAGACGCAAATAATTACATCCATGCCACCAGTTGCCATTATAAGAAATGGATAGACAACATCCCGGTAGGTCAATGTTTAAGGATCAGAAAAAATTGCTCTAGAATAATTGATTTTGATGAACAAGTGGGAATATTGGAAGACAGGTTTAGAGATAGAGGTTATAATGAGAAGAATATTAGAGCAGCTATCACAAGAGCCAGGGATACGGAAAGAAACTCCCTTTTGGAATATAGAAAGAAGGAAAATGATAAGAAGGATATGATAGATGTTCCATTCATCACCACATACAGTGATGATCATGGTGTGATGAGAAGAATATTAAGAAAGCATTGGCATTTAATAAAAAATGATCCAGTGATTGGAGACAAGCTCCCTCCATACCCAAGGATAGTGTACAGAAAAACCAAAAATTTTAAATCACTTTTGGCCCCTAGTGAATTTAAAAGGAAGAAAGAAAGATCCCTTAAAGATAAAGACCTAAGAGGGGAGGAAATAAGAGGTTTCTTCCCATGTGTAACTTGGTAAGCTTGTAGAAATGGGATTAAAAAGAAAAATGTAGTGATCCCGGGGATGGACAAAGAGTATGTGATCAAGGATACAATTAGGTGCAATAGTAAGGGTGTAGTGTATATGTTACAATGCTCGTGTAAATATTTTTATATAGGGGAAACAACCAGGATGTTGAGGGACAGGGTTAGGGAACATTTATGGAATATTGAAAAGGGGAAGTTGGATACACATCTATACCAACATTTTAGAGATGTCCATAAGAACAACATTAAGGATCTTAAATTTTGGGGACTATGTCTGGTACGCAAAGATTGGAGGGGGGGAAATTTTGAAAATAAACTTTTAAAAAGGGAAGCAGAGTTAATTTATAATTTTAATACACTTTACCCCAATGGTCTTAATTCTGAACTGGAACTGGCACCTTTTTTAATGTAATGTAATCTCTTTTTAATATAATACCTATTTCACCCATCCCGCCCTTACTTCCCCCATTTATTGAATCCGAATTTCCAACTGGCTACCTCTAACTTATATCCCAATATCCCCCTAATATCTATCCCCACTACATGAATTTTTTAAGATATTAATTTTTTAAGATAAGAATTTTATAAGATAATATTTTTAATGTTTTTTATATAAAAATTTTTTATATAACTTTTTATAAATTGTATATTTCTATTCTCATTTTTTTTGAATGTGGAGATTAAATACCTCCCCCCCTCACATTTATTTAAAATAAAATTGGCCACCTTTAACTTATATCGTGAATATCCCTAATAACATTATCTCCCTTTACATATATCATATATAAATTTTATAATGCAATCGGTTTTCTTCTTTATTTTTTTAGTTAATGAAATATTTTAAATAATAAATTGATTTTATAGTGTGTCTGTAAGATGGCTAAAAGTGGCTATTATTTTATTCTATATAGGATTTTTGTATTTAATATTTATTAGTTTTTATGTATTATTATGAGGCTATTGACATAAAATATGACAAGGTTTGAAGAATGACTGTAGAATTGAACAGGGGAAACTTAACAAGCATGTGTCCGTGTATACATTTCCCTCATTTAACATATGCTGGAAGGAAATGGATAATCAACAAATCAGGAGCTACAGCGGGGTATTTAAAAATTCACAGGTGCAGGGAAAAGTATCTTGACAAAGACCCATACGGGTTGAAACGCGTAGAGGATTCACCCTGCTACTGAATAATATCAACAAAACTGCTTTTCTGCTACTAAGTCCCTCTAACGGACGGGGACTGGAGGAGAATCCCATACCGCGTACTGTGTGAGTACTGAAGAGCGGTAACGGAATCGGCATCGGAGGTTTTCTAATACCTCTCAGTAGACTTGCGCTACCTGGAGGTTCCGGTAACCAGGTGACGTAGAAATCTTAGAAACCGCCAGCTGCGGTCGGCTGTTTGTTTGAGCCGAGTGACTGAGACACAGATTGGAGCCACGGTAAGAAGGCAGATAGCCTTAAGTCTCACAGACTAATAACGGAGAAACTCATAGAGGCAAATTATCTCTGTTTTCTACATAAACATTCATGGCAAATCTGACACAGCGCCGGTGATAAATACCGACGGCTGTTGGCTGTTTACATTTGGGACAATTTCATGGAAAGAGACTATATACTTTGCATTTAACCCTGCTGTAGCGGGCCTGTCATATATCTCATTTTTTCAGACTTTTAAAGAAATAGACATTTCATTTTAGTTACCATTAGAAGTGTATCACACTTCTTGATATTAGTGTGATTTTCCAGAATTTATTTAGATTGCATATATTTATTTTGAAATATTTTATGGTTTTAGGAAGTGTATGAATGGCTGTATGAACAACTATAGTTGAGAGTGATTGAACATCATTATTATTATTATTATTTTTTTGAGTATCCTTTTGGAGAATTTTTCTGAGTATTATTATTATTTTTTCTGATAAATATTAGTTCATTAAAATATTTTAATAAACATTTATGATTATACACCAACGGT
This sequence comes from Bombina bombina, assembly GCF_027579735.1. Lineage (NCBI taxonomy): Eukaryota > Metazoa > Chordata > Amphibia > Anura > Bombinatoridae > Bombina > Bombina bombina. The sequence goes on along the minus strand of NC_069509.1, from coordinate 135,017,812 downwards.
ACATTTGAAGTTATTTCAAAATATCTTATCTATATTTTAATAGAGATATTTTTAATAGACATATCCACTTAACCTCCCGCTTTATGCGCCCACTGTTTCTTAATATTCTTTGGTTGATTCAAATTGTTACTATCCAGGAAGGGGATAGTTCCTTCAGTGAGGCAGTGGAGATTAGATTCAGTGCTTCACCCAAATCATTGGTTTAAACTGAATCTGCAATAGGCAAGCAGATGGTGTGAAGAAATCAACTGTGGGAGCAATAATTAGAAAATGGAAGACATACAAGACCACTGATAATCTCCCTCGATCTGGGGCTCCACGCAAGATCTCACCCCGTGGGGTCAAAATGATCACAAGAACATCCCAGAACCACACGGGGGGACCTAGTGAATGACCTGCAGAGAGCTGGGACCAACGTAACAAAGGCTACCATCAGTAACACACTACGCCGCCAGGGACTCAGATCCTGCAGTGCCAGACGTGTCCCCCTGCTTAAGCCAGTACATGTCCAGGCCCATCTGAAGTATGCTAGAGAGCATTTGGATGATCCAGAAGCGGATTGGTAGAATGTCATATGGTCAGATGAAACCAAAGTAGAACTGTTTGGTAGAAACACAACTCGTCGTGTTTGGAGGAGAGAGAATGCTGAGTTGCAACCAAAGAACACCATACCTACTGTGAAGCATGGGGGTGGCAACATCATGCTTTGGGGCCATTTCTCTGCAAAGGGAACAGGATGACTGATCCGTGTTCATGAAAGAATGAATGGGGCCATGTATCGTGAGATTTTGAGTGCAAACCTCTTTCCATCAGCAAGGGCATTGAAGATGAAACATGGCTGGGACTTTCAGCATGACAATGATCCCAAACACACTGCCCGGGCAATGAAGGAGTGGCTTCGTAAGAAGCATTTCAAGGTCCTGGAGTGGCCTAGCCAGTATCTAGATCTCAACCCCATAGAAAACCTTTGGAGAGAGTTGAGAGTCTGTGTTGCCCAGCGACAGCCCTAAAACATCACTGCTCTAGAGGAGATCTGCATGCAGGAATGGGCCAACATACCAGCAACAGTGTGTGACAACCTTGTGAAGACTTACAGAAAACGTTTGACCTCTGTCATTGCCAGCAAAGGATATATAACAAAGTATTAGATGAACTTTTGATATTGACCAAATACTTATTTTCCACCATAATTTGCAAATAAATTCTTTCCAAATCAGACAATGTGATTGTCTGGATTTGTTTCCACATTTTGTCTCTCATAGTTGAGGTATACCTATAATGAAAATTACAGGCGTCTCTCATCTTCTTAAGTGGGAGAACTTGCAAAATTGGTGGCTGACTAAATACTTTTTTGCCCCACTGTACATGGAGTATACGTATTCCACTTGGAGTGCATATGCTACTGAGAGTGCATAATTCAATTCTTTTTGATCCATATCTAAGTCCAGATGGGGGCGGCCACACATTACTCCTTCCATATACAAATGGAATATACGCATTCTAGTGAGAGTGCATATTTGATTGAGAGTACATGATTCCATTCCATACCTTCGATCCATTTCTAAGTTGATAAGTTGTAATTTGGGTTCCTACATTGAGTTTGTAATAACTACATAATATATACTTGTCAGTTAATTTTAGGTATGTTTGTTTAAGATTTTTTTTGTTTTTAAGATTTTAACATTAGTATATTGTTTTAATGCTCACTACATGGTGATACAGTGGGTGTTTAGCCCGTGGCTGATCGGTTGGGATACCCAGAGAATCGGTCATTTATGGATTAATTGTGTTTTAGATTAAGCCTTTGATAATGGTTCAACCAGATGGTCCGACACAGGGTTTATTCTTGGATGCCTCAACACAATTTTATTTTGTAACTCTATTTATTTTTTTGGTAGATTGGGTCTCATTAAGTATAGATAACTACTTGACCTAAGCCTTGTGGGTGCTTTTGATTCTCTATAGCTTTCCTTTTGATACATTTTTCACAGGGTGTAATTGTTTTTCTTCCTTAGCCACTATTGTGTGGTCCCTCATACAAAGAAATGTGAAAATGTTTATTGGTGAAGTGGGGTACCTCTTGAGGTGATGCTCTGGTTAAAACTCTCTGGATAACAATTACTCCAGCTACCTTGGGATTATCTCTTTATATATGGTAACAGTTGATGACAGTGATGCTGTGATGAGATGGGCTTAGATTTACACACATGGCTATGTTCTGTTTGTGAACTGACGTGTGACAAGATATTGTCGATAACGTGATGTTTCAGTGTTGACAGTATGTGTCTATATTTGGTCCACCATTGAGAGAATCATTAGAATGTATATGGCGATTCTGCCCATGATGGGCGTGTTCTTTTTTTTTTTTTTTAAGAAGCAAAATTTGGTTTATTAGAATGGAATAAGAAACAATCACAGTCATAACACACATTAAATTCCAAAAAAATAAATAAAAATATATAGTAATAATAATCAGGAGGCTAAAGTAAAACAATGATACTAGAACTCACTTGGCATTGTTTGACCTTTACTGTGAAATATCATTGGAAAGCTGAATTTTTTTTTGAAAGTAATCAGAATCATTGCTCAGCAATGAAAGTTATTTAGAGTATAGAATTCTCTGCCGTTTTCATAAGTGTCCAATCCCATCTCTTGTTACAAACCACGAGTCATTTTCTGACATGACACAGTTTTAAGAATTGTAAAAACCTAATCACTAGATGTAATTGATGAAAAAGAAGTAAAAAGTACACATCTCTGATATCAATCATGATTGTAGAAATTAAGTTTTTTTTTTTTTTAAATCAAAAGGATATGTTAGAGATCTAGCAGAGGATGGTAGTGTGCTCCAAATGTTTCTGTACTATGAATTTATTTGCTCCAAATGATGTTCCAGTCGTTAAAGATTACCATTTAGTCTGAGTGCTTGACATTCTCAGCACACCGCAAGAAATCTGTGACGTGTTTGGAGCAATTATCTACAGATGACTGGTTCTCCTTTAGACACTGCTCAAAAGCTAAGAAGGGTTCAGCGCACTGAGAGCGAATCTTCTGTATAACGGGGTGTAAGGATGTACACTGGACAACTTTCACTTTCAGCAAGTGACAGTCCTGCTGCCAACTTCCAGGTTTGGAGGAAACACACTGCCCATACTCCTCCAATTCATTTCGGCAATATTTAGTAGTGATCTCCAGTGCAGCCTGCATTTTCCTCCTCTACAGCCTTATCTCCTCTACAGCCTTATAGAGTATACACTCTTCACTCATTCACTCTTGACTCCACATGGTCACCTATTGTTACTTCCGGTTTTGGTTTCCCAATTAGCAATAATCGCGCCTCGGTTGAACCTCACGGGCTACGATACTGCCACTGCGCAAAGCTGGGCGTGTTCTTTATTCAGTAGGCTAATGGGGCATTTGAATTGATGACCATGTGTGGCGTGGACATGCCCTGTACATAACTTAATTTTTTATTTTTTTTTGCAGTCTGTGTACATACACAATCGAGCTAGGAGGATTGTTAGTCCAAGGTAATGTGGACACGCCTTTTTAGATGATGAGTTTTGTGTCTTATGTTTAAGTGAGGTACTCGGGAGGATCTGGTCACGAGGTGAATCGTCGTGATGACAGTTTTTTTGTTTATATCATGATGCATACTCGTGTGTGGACTGGCTGCTGATATGTCTTTAAAGGCTGTGACACACTGCAAGTGGAGCGGTGCGCAGCATGTAGATGCAGCTCTGCGCGCTCAGTGTGTCCTGCCTTTTCATCTCTGAGCACTCTGCTGCGTCAGGTCGCGTAGCTGAGCGCTCAGAGATGAAATATTTGATCTTCAGAAGCGATGCGACGCGGAGCGAAGCAGCTGCTTCGCCTTGCGTCGCTCCGCTTGCAGTGTGTCACAGCCTTTACAAGTGTTGACATGTTGTTTATATTGATTCTCCACGTAGCTATGTAGGTGTATTCAAGATCAACCGATGAGGTGGTTTGTGATGATAGCCCTGCTAACATGTCCTAGCAGCTTGTGATTGGCTGTGCTGGGGGGGCGTTATATGCCTTCTGGTGATTGTTATTGGGTGACCTAACTGGTTGAGACATAGTGCAGCTGAGAGTGGTTACAGCCAATTCTTGCTAAGGGTTAAATATATCTGTGTTATAACACATTTTGTATCACATCTACTATGATAATGAGATGATAGTCTTTTTAAAGAACACTTTTTATTAACAGTTACCGTTATCCTATCAGGACACTTTTTTTTGCACACGAACAGCCTCGATTGGTTGTGAATAAGGGGAGGGTCTCACAGGTCTGTAAAAGTTTGATTTGTATGTGTTGATTGTCAGAGGAAGGGACTGTGTTTTGTCCCGAAATGTCACAAATAAAGGTTTTTCTTGTCACAGACGTCTAAAGACCAGCGAGTGCTTAATCTCAAACATATATATATATATTTATTTATTTAAAGAAAAAACAATTACAGCGCTTGGTGGTATCTAAATATCCCCACAGATAAATATTAGACTCAAGGAGGTCACGTGATGCTGTCCGAAAACCTGACAAAACACCAATATGGGTCCGCATCACTAGGGGTCTACTGTCAATGGGTAGAAGACAATGACTGAAAAGAATGCTTACAGGCGCAGGACAAGACTAGCGCCTAAAATTGAGGGGCAATCAATAACATAAAAATAAAAATAAATATATGTATGTATAAATAAATAAGTATATAAGAGTGGATCACCTTTCAGCTGGAGAGCCTACTACTTAACAAATCTGTGCGGCACTTACCTCATTTTGATTGAGGTAGCTTCTTGTAAGTAGGAAGCTCATCTATCACAGGTTTTTGGACACACCAACTTACCTGAAATTTGGATTCAAGCTTTCTTCACTTGGGAACTTTGAGACTGCTTCCTTATGTATTTCACTTTTGGGACTTTTTTGTGGGTTCTCTCTGCAGTGTGCTTAATTCATTGTGGACTTGCAACTTCAATGATATATACAATTGTACCAATGTACACATATTTATTATTTTGAACCCTCGTGAATTCCATAATTGGAGATTAATTCTGGCATTTGGTAACATTATATTGTTACTAATGCAATTCGAGTAGGTTATAACAAGTTCATAATATACAAATAGTGCGACACCAAACCTACTTTTAGATTATGTGATCTCTATACACAAAACTTTATAGGATTCTTAAACATTCTGGTGTATATATTTATAGGTATATATACATATATTTATTTTTATGTTATTGATTGCCCCTCAATTTTAGACTGGAGGCTAGTCTTCTCCTGCGCCTGTTACCATTCTTTTTAGATATATATATTGGTGCAGAATACATCAGAAATCATACACTAGAAAAAAAATAATTTGCATGCAAACTGGATCTTTTTGAAAGCACGTAAATTATTATTTTCTTAGCAAAATTAGCAATGTTTTGCAGTCCAGATTTATCAAGCCGTCAATCTGCACCAATGCATTGGTTTCCAGGCTCGCCGGAAACAGGAATTAGGAAGCAGCGGTCTTAAGACCGCTGCTCCTCAACTCGTCTGCCACCTCTGAGATGGCAAACAGCAATCAGCCCGATCAGATAATCACGTGTTGATTGACACCCCCAGCTAGTGACCGCACAATAATGAATCAGCCCCCATGGATGTACTGTTGAAAAGTTCCTTAAAGGGACAGTCTACACCAGAATTTTTTTTGTTTAAAAAAAAAGATAGATAATCCCTTTATTACCCATTTCCTAGTTTTGCATAACCAACACAGTTATATTAATACACTTTTTACCTCTGTTATTACCATATATCTAAGCCTCTGCAAACTGCCCCCTTATTTCAGTTCTTTTGACAGACATCCATTTTAGCCAATCAGAGCTGGCTCACTGGAACTCCACGTGCATGGGCACAGTGTTATCTATATGACACACATGAACGAACACCCTTTAGTGGTGAAAAACTGTCAAAATGCCCTGAGAGAAGAGGCGGCCTTTAAGGGCTTAGAAATTAGCATATAAACCTCCTAGGTTTAGCTTTCAACTAAGAATACCAAGAGAACAAAGCAAAATTGGTTATAAAAGTAAATTGGAAAAATTGTTTAAAATTACATACTCTATCTGAATCATAAAAAGTTCATTCTGGACTAGACTGTCCCTTTAAGTATGTTTTTCTTCTCTACCTTGCTGTGGCCAATCAATAACAGATATAAGTGAGCTCCTGCACTGGTCAAACAATCACTGTGTATAATGTATGGTTAGGCTCCTAAGGTTGTAACACTTTATTCAACCGGGGGGGGGGGGGGGTTGCTTCAATATTAAATATGTTATGGGAAATTTAATTAGATTTTTATTTCACTAATATTCATTTAAAGTGATATTAAACAGTAAATGCAAAGATTTGCATTAGAATATGTATCTGTTTTTTTCGATTAATTGTTTAAATATTACTGATATAAGTGTAAACGTTTAGTTTCTATAAAGTACTTTAGATTCTATAAAAGTAATGGGTGTTGCCATGTGTGAAATGCTGCCATATGTGAAATAGTTTTCTATTGATCTCTGTCTTCTGTGGAGAACAGTTAGGGAAATTATATACAGTATATATATATATATATATATATATATATAAACCAGGCAATAAAAGTAGAGTTTATAAAAACAAGGCTGTTTGTATAGTATATTGTATTGCCTGCTTTATATCAGTTTTCAGATCGACAATATACTCTTATATACCATTACCTCTGCTGATACTTTTTCAGTACTGGTTTGGCTATCTGCTATATATGGATGGGTGTCTTTCGGTAAGTAGGTTTTTCTTATTTAAGACACTCTCAGCTATGGTTTGGCGCTTTATGTATTAATATAAAGTTTTAAATATATGTATTTTACCTAATTTGCCATGAGTCAGGTCTATGTATATTTCCTTTTGCAGACTGTCAGTTTCAGTTTGGGAAGCATGTTTAGGAAGTTATTTGTCTTAACTGGGGTATAGTCCTTTTATTTTTAAATTGACTGTTTTTCTTTAATTTTAGGCTCGCGAGGGCACAAAATGCTGTTATTTATTGCGTCATTCTTTGGGCCAGAATTTTTTTGGTGCGCAAGTTTGTAATTTCTGGCTTCTTAGTTGACACCACAAGGTTGCGTCTGTTATGATGCGAGTTGCGCCGAAATTTTTTTTCAACTTCCTTTTGCGTTGTGCGTCATACTTGGTGCCAAAAAATTTAGTTTATTTTTCACCCCACTTCCTATATGCCTCTTGCCTTCTATGTTTAGAGGGCTATGTTGTTTCCATTTTTTCCCATTCCTGAAACTGCCATATAAGGAAATTATAATTTTGCTTTAATGTTTTTTCTTTTACATTTTGCAAGATGTCTCAATCTGATCCTGTCTCTGAAGCAACTGTTGGAACCCTGCTGCATGATCACAGTTCTACCAAAGTGCATCTGTTGTAAGTTAGCCGAGATTATATCGCAAGCTGTAGTATGGAACAGTTGCCATGATAAGCTTTTGCATGCAGAAAACGTTTCTATCAGTACTAGTACAGTTTCTGTTGTTCTTTCAACATCTAATGTACATGATATCCCTGTTGATATGAAAAATTATATTGCTGATGCGATACAGAAGGCTTTGTCTGCTATTCCGCCTTCTAATAAACGTAAAAGGTTTTTTAAAACTTCTCATAAAATTGATGACATTTCTAATGACCGACAACATACTGAAATATCCTCCTCTGATGAGGATCTCTCTGATTCAGAAGATCCTACCTCAGAATTTGACACTGACAAATCTACTTATCTTTTCAAGATTGAGTATATTCGTTCCTTGTTAAAAGAAGTGTTGGTTACTTTGGATATTGAGGAGTCTAGACCTCTTGATATTAAAACTAGTAAACATTTAAATTCTGTTTATAAACCTCCTGTGGTTACTCCTGAGGTTTTTCCAGTTCCTGATGCTATTTCTGATGTGATTACTAAGGAGTAGATTAAGCCTGGTACTTCTTTCATTCCTTCTTCTAGGTTTAAAAGGTTGTACCCTTTGCCAGCAGCTAGATTAGAGTTTTGGGAAAAGTCCCCAAAGTTGATGTGGCCATTTCTACTCTTGCCAAATGTACTACTATTCCTATGGAAGACAGTACTTCCTTTAAAGATCCTTTAGATAGGAAACTTGAATCTTATCTAAGGAAAGCTTATTTATATTCTGGCTATCTTCTGAGGCTTGCCATTGCTATGGCTGATGTTGCGGCTGCATCAACCTTTTGGTTGGATAGCTTAGCACAACAGGAAACAGATCCTGATTTGTCTAGCATTGCTCGTTTGTTTCAACATGCTAATCATATTATCTGTGATGCTATTCTTGATATCATCAAAATTGATGTTAAATCTATGTCTTTAGCTGTTTTAGCTAGAAGAGCTTTATGGCTCAAATCTTGGAATGCTGACATGGTATCCAAGTCTTGATTACTATATATTTCTTTCCAAGGTAAAAATTTATTTGGTTCTCAGTTGGATTCGATTATTTCAACTATCACTGGGGGAAGGGAGTTTTTTGCCTCAGGATAAAAGATCTAAGGGTAAATCTAAAGCTTCTAATAGTTTTCATTCCTTTCGACAGAATAAGGAACAGAAAACCAATCCTTCCCCTAAAGACTCTGGTTCCAATTGGAAACCTTCTTCAAGTTGGAATAAATCCAAGCCTTTTAAGAAACCAAAGCCAGCCCCCAAGTCTGCATGAAGGTGCGGCCCTTGATACAGTTCAGCTGGTGGGGGGCAGATTGAAATGATTCCAAGACATTTGGGAAGATTCTGTTCAAAATCTGTGGATTCAGAGTATTGTCTCTCAAGGGTATCGAATAGGTTTCAGAGTAAGACCTCCAGTGAGAAGATTCGCTCTCTCTCACGTTCCAGCAAATCCGGTGAAGGCTCAGGCTTTTCTGAAGTGTGTTTAAGATCTAGAGCTTTCAGGGGTAATAATACCAGTTCCGTTTCAGGAACAGGGTCTGGGGTTTTATTCAAATCTATTCATTGTCCCAAAGAAAGAAAATTCATTCAGGCCAGTTCTGGATCTGAAGTTTTTGAATCGTTTTGTAAGAGTCCCAACATTAAAGATGGTGACTATAAGGACTATTCTGCCTTTTGTTCAGCAAGGTCATTATATGTCCATGATAGACTTGCAGGATGTTTATCTTCATATTCCTATTCATCCAGACCACTATCGGTTTCTGAGATTCTCTTTTCTAGACAAGCATTACCAATTTGTCGCTCTTCCATTTGACCTAGCAACAGCTCCAAGGATCTTTTTGAAGGTTCTCGATGCCCTTCTATCTGTAATCAGAGAACAGGGTATTGTGGAGTTTCCTTATTTGGACGATATCTTGGTACTAAGCTCAGTCTTTACATTTAGCCGAATCTCACAGGAATCAACTCGATGTTTCTTCATAGACATGGTTGGAGGCTCAATTTACCAAAGAGTTTCTTGACTCCTCAGACAAGGGTCACCTTTTTAGGTTCCCAGATAGATTCAGTGTCCATGACTCTGTCCTTAACAGACAAGAGACTAATTAAATTGGTTTCAGCTTGTCAAAACCTTCAGTCTCAATCATTCCCTTCAGTGGCTATGTGCATGGAAGTTTTAGGTCTCATGACTGCAGCATTGAATGCGATCCCCTTTGCTCGTTTTCACAGACCTCTACAGCTTTGTATGCTGAATCAATGGTGCAGGGATTATACTCAGATATCACAATTGATATACTTAAATCCCAACATTCAACTCTCTCTGACTTGGTGGTTAGACCATCATTGTTTAATTCAGGGGGCCTCTTTTGTTCGTCCTACCTGGACTGTGATCACAACAGATGCAAGTTTTTCAGGTTGGGGAGCTGTCTGGGGATCTCTGACAGCACAAGGGGTTTGGAAACCTCAAGAAGCGAGGTTACCAATCAATATATTAGAACTCTGTGCTATTTTCAGGACTCTTCAGGTTTGGCCTCTGTTAAAGAGAGAACCATTCATTTGTTTTCAGACTGACAATATCACAACTGTGGCATATGTCAATCATCAGGGTGGGACTCGCAGTCCCCTAGCTATGAAATAAGTATATTGGATACTTTCTTGGGCAGAATGCAGCTCTTGTCTAAATTCTGCGGTGCATATCCCAGGTGTAGACAATTGGAAAGAGGATTAACTCAGCCATCAGACCTTACATCCGGGGGAGTGGTCTCTCCATCCAGATGTATTTTGTCAGATTGTACAGATGTGGGGTATTCCATAAATAGATCTGATGGCTTCTCATCTAAACAATAAACTTCCCAGGTACCTGTCCAGGTCCAGGGATCCTCAGGCATAGATGGTGGATGCTTTAGCAGTTCCTTGGTTTTACCAACCTGCTTATATCTTTCCGCCTCTAGTTCTTCTTCCAAGAGTGATCTCCAAGATCATTATGGAACAATCTTATGTGTTTCTGATAGCACCAGCGTGGCCTCACAGGTTTTGGTATGCAGATCTTGTTCGGATGTCCAGTTGCCAGCCTTGGACACTTCCTCTAAGACCAGACCTTCTGTCTCGAGGGCTATTTTTCCATCGGGATCTCAAATCATTAAATTTGAAGGCATGGAGATTGAATGCTTAGTCATAGAGGTTTCTCTGACTCAGTGATTAATACTAAGCTATAGGCTTGTAAGTCTGTTTCAAGGAAGATTTATTATTGAGTTTGGAAGACCTATATTTCATGGTGTTCTCATAAATTCTCCTGGCATTCTTTTAGAATTCCTAGAATTTTACAGTTTCTTCAGGATGGTTTGGATAAAAGTTTGTCTGCAAGTACTTTGAAGGGACAAATCTCTGCTCTGTTTTATTTCATAGAAATATTGCTAAGCTTCCTGATATTCACTGTTTTGTTCATGCTTTGGTTCGTATCAAGCCTGTTATTAAATCAATCTCTCCTCCTTGGAGTCTTAATTTGGTTTTGAAGACGTTGCAGCCTCCTCCTTTTGAGCCTACGCATTATTTGGATATTAAACTACTTTCTTGGAAAGTGTTTCTTTTGGCTATCTCTTCAGCTAGAAGAGTCTCTGAATTGTCTGCTCTCTCTTGTGAGTCCCCTTTTCTGATTTTTCATCAGGATAAGGCTGTTTTGTGGACTTTGTTTAAATTTTCATAACATTAGTAGGGAAATTGTTGTTCCTTCCTTGTGTCCTAATCCCAAGAAGGCTCTTGAAAGAGCTTTGCTTTCTTTGGATTTTGTAAGAGCTTTGAAATATTATGTTGAAGCTACTAAAGATTTCAGGAAGACTTCTAGTCTATTTGTTGTCTTCTCTGGTTCTAGGAAAGGTCAGAAAGCTTCTGCTATTTCTTTGGCATCTTGGTTGAAGTTTTTTTTATTCATAAAGCTTATTTGGAGGCAGGACAGTCCCCTCCTCAGAGGATCACAGCTTATTCTACTAGGTAAGTCTCCACTTCTTGGGCTTTTAAGAATGGAGCTTCAGTTGATTAGATTTGCAAAGCAGCAACTTGGTTTTCTTTGCAAACATTTACTAAATTTTACCATTTTGATGTATGTGCTTCTTCTGAAGCAGTGTTTGGTAGTTCTTCAGGCAGCTGTTTCAGTTTGATTCTTCTGCTAATGTTTTAAGTTTTTTTTCTTTCAATTTATGAGAAAAACTTATTTTTTTGTGGATTCCATTTTTCAGCGGAAAATGGCTGTTTTTATTTTATCCCTCCTTTTCTAGTGACTCTTCTGTGGACTTCCACATCTTAGGTATTTCTATCCCATACGTCACTAGCTCATGGACTCTTGCCAATTACATGAAAGAAAACATAATTTGTGTAAGAACTTACCTAATAAATTAATTTCTTTCATATAGGCAAGAGTCCATGAGGCTCACCCTTTTCTGGTGGTTATGATTTTTTTTGGATAAAAGCAAAATTATATTTCCAGTTCCTCTTTCTTTGTATGCTTTTTTACTCCTTTTTCTATCACCCCACTACTTGGCTATTCATTAAACTGAATTGTGGGTGTGGTGAGGGGTGTATTTATAGGCATTTTGAGGTTTGGGAAACTTTGCCCCTCCTGGTAGGATTGTATATCCCATACGTCACTAGCTCATGGACTCTTGCCAATATGAATAAAATTAAATTTATCAGGTAAGTTCTTACATAAATTATGTTATTTTATATTGCAATTGCATACTGTTTAATAACCCTTTAAAGGGACGCTGAACCCAGTTCTTTTCTTTCATGATTCAGATACAGCATGCAATTTTAAGCAACTTTCTAATTTACTCTTATTATCAATTTTTCTTCGTTCTCTTGGTCTCTTTATTTGAAAAAGCAGGAATGTAAAGCTTATGAGCCGGCCCATCTTTGGTTCAGAACCTGGGTACAGCTTGCTGATTGGTGGTTAAATGTACCCTCCAATCAGCAAGCACTATCCAGGGTGCTGAACCAAAAATGGGCCGGATTTTAAGCTTACATTACTGCTTTTTTCAAATAAAGAGACCAAGAGAACGAAGAAAAATTGATAATAGGAGTAAATTAGAAAGTTGCTTAAAATTGCATGCTCTATCTGAATCATGAACAAAATTGGGTTCAGTAACCCTTTAAGGCACTTTTAGCGTTTTACAATTTCTCGGCAAGTGTAATTTATTTTTAATATTTTTGAAACAAAATCTCCAATCATCAATAAACTATAATCTTCCCTTTCTACTGCCCTTGGGACTTGTTTGCTTTGCACCTTCCCTGCACTCATAATTTGAAGGACAATAGGCATCTGCTCAGAACTGGTTACGCTGGTCAAGGTTATTTTAACTATCTCTACTACGTCTCATATAACCTTAGGGGACTTTAAAACACTTGAAATGTTATTTTAACTATCTCTACTACGTCTCATATAACCTTAGGGGACTTTAAAACACTTGAAATGTATTGCTTGACATATTGTTCCTGGACAATGCATAATTTTTTTCCCACACAATTTTAAACTGGCTACAAACAAACATAGTAATACAATTACAGAGCTAATTGTAAAATGTATATGTGTTAAAGGGACACTCAAGTCAAAATTAACCTTTCATGATTCAGATAGAGCATGCTATTTTAAACAACTTTCCAATTTTCTTCCATTAACAAAATGTGCACAGTCTTTTTATATTTACACTTTTTGAGTCACCAGCTCCTACTGAGCATGTGCAAGAATTCATAGAATATGTGTATATGCATTTGCGATTGGCTGATGACTGTCACAGGGGGTGTGGAAATAGACATGACTTTGAAATCTGTAAAAAGAACTAATCTACTACTCATTAGAAGTTCAAACTCTGGGGCCAAATTATCAAGCTTTCTGCGCGAGACTCCAGGCTTGCCGGAAAAAGCAGTTATTAAGACCGCTGCTCCATAACTGGTCCGCTGCCTCTGAGGCTGCAGTTTGCAATCCACCCGATCCTATACGATCAGGCTGATTGACATCTCCTGCTAGCGGCCGATTGGCCGCGACTCTGCAGGGGGCGGCATTGCACAACCAGTTCTGGGGAACTGCTTGTGCAATGTTAAATGCCGACAGCGTATGCTCTCGGCATTCAACGATGTGTGTCGGACATGATACAGCGTATCATGTCGGACAGACATTGATAAATTGGCCCCTTAGTGCTACTGCATTGTCTATTTAACGTACATTTGTTGATTAGGCAAATCTGTTGTATTTACTGGTCCTTTAAGTGGAATAGAGACATTAAACTTAAAGGTACAAAATGTGTTACAACATTTTACTATTGCAATTGCAGAGAACTATGGGCTATGAACTAAGAAAAAGGTGCTGTCCCTGCAACTAGCGAGATGTCTCTCAAAGAATGTAATAGAGCTTTAGAAAAGGAAACATCAGCAGGGAGATCAAAGTTAGCAGGGAGCGCACTTTAAAAATTAAATCCTGCAGCCAATGCAAATCAGATTACTAAACTTTCAGCGTATAGTATCTTACAATTGCCTTCATTTTTGTATACATGTGTAATAAGTGTTCTGCATATTTTGACACAATCTAACCACCTTTTCGCTTGCGAGAAAAATCAGCAAGAACTGCAGGGGAAATGTTTATAGAATACGCCAGACCTGGAGAAAAAAATTTCAGCTATACCAATGGAATGCTCCTGCTCAGCTAGCAGATGAGGGGAAACTCATTTAACAATAAGGAAAAGAATACATTTTAATTTTGTATTATAAAATATGAATTTGACAGTGTTGTTTGCATGTGCAGTGTAGCTACATTACAATTTCTACTGTGAAAATTAAACATTTCGTTTCTGCATAATTTCTATTTAAATTTTTACATGAAATATAATTTTTGCAGAACAATTTTGTTATGATATATTTTTAGATCAAGATTTTATTTATTCATTTTATCCAATGTTTAAATTGCAATTTTTTGTGAGTCCTATTGTAATGCATGTATCACCTTTACATACTTAAAAGCAGAGAACTACCTTTGCGAGACACACTGATCTTAAAGTAAAAATTGCCTTTAGAGAATTAGGGCCGGGCTTCATACTACTAGCGAGATTTCTTAGAAAATCTCACAAGCCCAGATAACTTTAGATCATCAGGCTCTTTGTGTAACTTCTGTAAAAGTCAAATCGAAAGCAGCAATTCGCTACAGGGAGCTCGATGAACATATCTGGTGAGCCAGTGACAAGAGACATATGCATGTAGTCACCAATCACTAGTAAAAAGTCACTGAAAAGTCTATAAAATGACACGTTCTATCTGAACCATGAAAGGTTTAATTTAGAATTTTGTATCCCTTTAAATGTATCAGTTATCACACACACTATTGAATCAGGGATATTGATCAAAGTATTATGGCTGTATGGTAGTTTAAATAAACATTTCATGATAGACCCTGTTTTTTATGCAAAATCACTGCAAGACATTGCTTGTAAACATATTTAACCTGTGTTTATTGTGGACTAAACAGTTTACTTCTGTATATCATGTCATAATAAAATGTAAAACTTGATACAGTCAAAGGGACAAAATCACACTCAAGGCAGATACTGTTTTTTTTTTTTTAGAAGATAGCTAAAGTTACAAAAAGGCTTACAGCTTATGTAGCATAGGTGTTTGTGCATAGCTAATATATGTATAGTAATATGTTCTCATTCATGTGAGAAATACTTAGAGTATACTGGAAAATAATGCTTAATCGAAATGGAAAGCGTAACAACTTTGATGCGCTATTGTCCTGGTATGAATGTTATTTCTTTTAATAACTTATATAGTATTTAGAAATATTGTAAAGATACAATCCATACGAAAAGCATCATTTAAAGGGACAGTACAGGGAGTGCAGAATTATTAGGCAAGTTGTATTTTTGAGGATTAATTTTATTATTGAACAACAACCATGTTCTCAATGAACCCAAAAAACTCATTAATATCAAAGCTGAATAGTTTTGGAAGTAGTTTTTAGTTTGTTTTTAGTTTTAGCTATTTTAGGGGGATATCTGTGTGTGCAGGTGACTATTACTGTGCATAATTATTAGGCAACTTAACAAAAAACAAATATATACCCATTTCAATTATTTATTTTTACCAGTGAAACCAATATAACATCTCAACATTCACAAATATACATTTCTGACATTCAAAAACAAAACAAAAACAAATCAGTGACCAATATAGCCACCTTTCTTTGCAAGGACACTCAAAAGCCTGCCATCCATGGATTTTGTCAGTGTTTTGATCTGTTCACCATCAACATTGCGTGCAGCAGCAACCACAGCCTCCCAGACACTGTTCAGAGAGGTGTACTGTTTTCCCTCCTTGTAAATCTCACATTTGATGATGGACCACAGGTTCTCAATGGGGTTCAGATCAGGTGAACAAGGAGGCCATGTCATTAGATTTTCTTCTTTTATACCCTTTCTTGCCAGCCACGCTGTGGAGTACTTGGACGCGTGTGATGGAGCATTGTCCTGCATGAAAATCATGTTTTTCTTGAAGGATGCAGACTTCTTCCTGTACCACTGCTTGAAGAAGGTATCTTCCAGAAACTGGCAGTAGGACTGGGAGTTGAGCTTGACTCCATCCTCAACCCAAAAAGGCACCACAAGCTCATCTTTGATGATACCAGCCCAAACCAGTACTCCACCTCCACCTTGCTGGCGTCTGAGTCGGACTGGAGCTCTCTGCCCTTTACCAATCCAGCCACGGGCCCATCCATCTGGCCCATCAAGACTCACTCTCATTTCATCAGTCCATAAAACCTTAGAAAAATCAGTCTTGAGATATTTCTTGGCCCAGTCTTGACGTTTCAGCTTGTGTGTCTTGTTCAGTGGTGGTCGTCTTTCAGCCTTTCTTACCTTGGCCATGTCTCTGAGTATTGCACACCTTGTGCTTTTGGGCACTCCAGTGATGTTGCAGTTCTGAAATATGGCCAAACTGGTGGTGAGTGGCATCTTGGCAGCTGCACGCTTGACTTTTCTCAGTTCATGGGCAGTTATTTTGCGCCTTGGTTTTTCCACACGCTTCTTGCGACCCTGTTGACTATTTTGAATGAAACGCTTGATTGTTCGATGATCACGCTTCAGAAGCTTTGCAATTTTAAGAGTGCTGCATCCCTCTGCAAGATATCTCACTATTTTTGACTTTTCTGAGCCTGTCAAGTCCTTCTTTTGACCCATTTTGCCAAAGGAAAGGAAGTTGCCTAATAATTATGCACACCTGATATAGGGTGTTGATGTCATTAGACCACACCCATTCTCATTACAGAGATGCACATCACCTAATATGCTTAATTGGTAGTAGGCTTTCGAGCCTATACAGCTTGGAGTAAGACAACATGCATAAAGAGGATGATGTGGTCAAAATACTCATTTGCCTAATAATTCTGCACTCCCTGTATACACCAATTTTCATTTAACTGCATGTTATAGACACTACTATAAAGAAGGAAGAATATGCACAGCTGCCGGTATAAAAATCCAGTACAAAACCTTTCAAAAACTTACTTAGAAGCTCCCAATTTAGTACTGTTGATGAGGTTAGGCATAGGCTGGGACAACCAGTAAAAGGGGCTGAGAGCAGACACTCCCCCCCCTCCCCTGCATATGAAAAGGCTAATTACACAAACAGAAGCAATCTGAAGTCTGTATACATCTATAACTTTGGGGCTTGGTTAGGCGTTTGAAAATGAGCACAATGTTATTTAAAAATAAGCAAACCTATACATTGTTACAAAAACACTCCCAGGTGGTCTATATAAATGGATCATCTACAAGACATTTATGCAAAGAAAAATCTAGTGTACAATGTCCCTTTAAATATACAAAAATATATATTCTTGTCTGAAAATAATATTAGTAAAAGTTGTTTCAATTTAAATTGAAACTACACTTATACCAATAAGCTTTACTTTCTGCTAATGGTCATTCGGTGACACACAGAGTTTGGTATTTTCTAGACATGTGCATTTGTTTCTTTACGCATCACGAGACGAATATCAGAACAAATGCAGCACGGAATTTAAAGAAACCAAAGGAATAATTGCAGAAAGGAGAAAGTCCTTTAGTGTAGGCCCTGGGAACTGCCACGCTAATCCTACTGTTAGCGCGGCCAGGGCTCTGTGAAGAAGAGGAACTAGTTTGCGGTGCCAGGGCTCTGTGAAGAAGAGGAACTAGTTTGCGCGGCCAGGGCTCTGTGAAGAAGAGGAACTAGTTAGCGTTGCCGGGGCTCTGTAAAGAGGAGGAACTAGTTAGCGTTGCCGGGCCTCTGTGAAGAAGAGGAACTTGTAAGCGCGGCCAGGGCTCTGTGAAGAAGAGGAACTAGTTTGCGCGGCCAGGGCTCTGTGAAGAAGAGGAACTAGTTTGCGCAGCCGGGGCTCTGTGAAGAAGAGGAACTAGTTAGCGTTGCCGGGGCTCTGTAAAGAGGAGGAACTAGTTAGCGTTGCCGGGCCTCTGTGAAGAAGAGGAACTTGTAAGCGCGGCCAGGGCTCTGTGAAGAAGAGGAACAAGTTAGCGTTGCCGGGGCTCTGTGAAGAGGAGGAACTTGTAAGCACGGCCAGGGTTCTGTGAAGAAGAGGAACTAATTAGCGCGGCCAGGGCTCTGTGAAGAAGAGGAACTAATTAGCGCGGCCAGGGCTCTGTGAAGAAGAGGAACTAGTTAGCACGGCCAGGGCTCTGTGAAGAAGAGGAACTAGTTAGCAAGGGATAGTCTAGCCAAAATTAAAACTTTCATGATTCAGAACATGAAATTTTAATCAACTTTCTATTTTACTCCTATTATCAATTTCTTTGTTCTCTTGGTATCTATTTGAATGTAAGCTTAGGAGCCGGCCCATTATTGGTTCAGCCCCCGGGTAGCGCTTGCTGATTGGTGGTTACATTTAGACACCAATCAGAAAGCGCTACCCAGGTTCTGGATGAAAAATGGGCCGGCTCCTATGCTTACATTCCTGCTTTTTCAAATAAAGATACCAAGAAAATGAACAAAATTTAACAATAGGAGTAAATTAGAAAGTTGCTTAAAATTGCATGCTCTGTCTGAATAATGAAAGTTTAATTTTGACTAGACTATCCCTTTAAGTTGTGGTCCCTTTGTTTGCCCACCCAGCAGAGGGCTGTATATAGCTCATTTGCTGCCAGTTAGTCAAAGCTAATCATACGCTCTTCATCAGATACATAAAATACTGTGGTTTGCAAGGTTTGTTTAAACTTTATTTGTAGCACAGTTTATCATTGCTGTTTTTTTTTTTCAGTAGAAGTATAAAGGTACATAGAGCATTTAATAATCCCCGATTACCTTAATAGATTTGTATATGTAACCCTGTTTTGGTAAAGTAAGCTCCTATACCAGAGGCGTAACTAGAAACTCCAGGGTCCCGGTGCAAGAACCCATAAAGGTCCCCCCCCCGGGTCATAGACATTGATTAGGACCCACAGTCATCTAGGTGCACACACAAATATGGCTTCTGTGTTATTAATATTTCACAAGATATGCCGCTGAAAAATTGTGTACTAGCTGGCATAGTATGTGTGAATATATATATATATATATATATATATATATATATATATATATATAAAGTCCCAAGAACAGATCAGCACATCAAACGGTTAAACAGCAGCCAGAGTGCACTTAAATCAAAGTCCATAATTCCAAAAGCAAAAAAGGCACTCACTGTTCATAATAAAATATAACTTTTAATAAGCCAAGTTTAAAACGACATAACGTTTCGGTGTTCACATAACACCTTTGTCAAATGTCAAAAATAGACAACTTAATGCCCAACCACTCACCTATCATACCTTAACACCCATCACCTTAAATACAGTTTCACTTGGCGCTCCTGTGCGCTGTTCTGCCCTGTGCGCAATGACGTCATGACGTTGCTGCGTTACGTAACGTGACCACATGATGTTAAGTCGCCCATTCAGGTTGCCATAGCAACCGGTAAACAATACCACCGTGTCTGTATCGGGCAATTAAATCCCGTTTCCAAAAGTGAATGGGCATAACAGCCCATTAACAGTATACTAGGCACTATACATTGGTCTATAGTTACCAACCCCAGCAACCCATATTGCTCACAGTGAAGATCATGCAACCGGGGCGCAAATCATTAAAAAATATTATTATAATCCCGTGTAAATACAATTTAAAATTTTTAAAAAATGATCAAACATGTATAGCAGGGACATATGAGCGATGTATTGGTCTAATAACGGCAGATCTGCATGGATTGAATCAGAGCCAATCAAATTTATCTGCCTAGGATACGTATCTAACCCACTACTCTTTCTACAATCAAACCCTATTATTTCTTGCCTCCTGGAGCATGATCAGAAACCCGTAAGGACCCACTAGGATGAAAATCCATGTGAATAGTTCTGGGTGACTTAGTATGCATCCATTATTGGTAGGTACTGTTGAAGATTTATTTGTTGTAGAACGGTCCAAAGTCAAGGACAGTATTCAGGCCCCTAGGGACCAGAGTGTCCAGCGTATGGATCCATTTCGTTTCCACTTGTAGCAACCGGTTATCCCTGTCACCACCCCTTCTTAATGGTGGTACATGGTCGATTAACATTGACCTCAGGCTTGATAGGCTATGATTACATTCAGCAAAATGCCTGGCGACCGGTTGTTCCGACTCCCCCTTTTTTAGTGCCTCACGTATTGCACAGCGGTGGTTAGCCATCCTGTCCCTGAAACTTGTTATGGTTTTACCAATATAAACCAGAGAACATGGACAGACTAACATATAGATGACATATGTGCTAGTGCATGTTAGTCTGTGACGGATGGTGAATCGCCTATTCGTGTGCGGATGCTGGAATGTCTGGCCCCTCATCATGGTATTGCAGGTAGTACAATTACCACATGTGTAGCATCCATTCTTGGACGTCTTCAGCCAGTTATCCTTCTAGTAGCATCTGACCGGATCAGTCTTCACCAGGACATCACGCAAATTTTCAGCCCTGCGGTACACCATCCTCGGTGGTTGCATCCTGTTAAAGGGGAGAGTTGGATCCGTTTCCAGGATCGGCCAATTTTTCTGAGCCGATTTCTTAAGTATGTCGCTAGTTGGAGTATAAGTGGTCACGAAATTAAGCCTTTCAGTGTCCTTTTTAGGCTTATCATGTCCTTTACACTTGGGGTCTTTTAACAATTCCTCCTTGACTTTTCTGACTGTTCCTTTGTCATAGCCTCTTGCTACTAGTTTTTCTTCCATAGTGGTTAGTTGATCAATCATAGTGGGTACCTCACTATTATTGCGAATGACCCGCATCAGTTGAGAGGTGATAATCCCCATTTTCTGATGTCTGGGATGGAAACTCCTTGCTTCTAACAAAGAATTGCGATCGGTTGGCTTCGTATATAGCGAAGTGCCAAATGAGCAACCATCCTCAGACATGATTTTATATATGTTAAGATCCAGGAAATGTATGGTCTCATTACTAAATTCTAACTTGAACCTTATGGGACTGTCCATGGTGTTCAAACATGTCACCCACTCCTGTAGTTCCTCATTGCTGCCCCCCCATACCAGAAGGACATCATCGATGTACCGTGTATAGTATCTGATATGGGGGTGAGCAAATGGTCTCATTAGAGTCTGTTCGTACCAGGCCATATATAGATTGGCATATGTGGGTGCCATGTTTGAACCCATGGCCGTCCCTGACACCTGCAAAAAGTATCCATTCTTGAACTTGAAAAAGTTTTTCTCTAAGCACAAGGTAAGTAGTTCTCACAGGAATTCAATGGGAGGACCCTCATAGAGGGGGTTCCCAGTCTCTGATTCAATCCATGCAGATCTGCCGTTATTAGACCAATACATCGCTCATATGTCCCTGCTATACATGTTTGATCATGTTTTAAAAATTTTAAATTGTATTTACACGGGATTATAATAATATTTTTTAATGATTTGCGCCCCGGTCGCATGATCTTCACTGTGAGCAATATGGGTTGCTGGGGTTGGTAACTATAGACCAATGTATAGTGCCTAGTATACTGTTAATGGGCTGTTATGCCCATTCACTTTTGGAAACGGGATTTAATTGCCCGATACAGACACGGTGGTATTGTTTACCGGTTGCTATGGCAACCTGAATGGGCGACTTAACATCATGTGGTCACGTTACGTAACGCAGCAACGTCATGACGTCATTGCGCACAGGGCAGAACAGCGCACAGGAGCGCCAAGTGAAACTGTATTTAAGGTGATGGGTGTTAAGGTATGATAGGTGAGTGGTTGGGCATTAAGTTGTCTATTTTTGACATTTGACAAAGGTGTTATGTGAACACCGAAACGTTATGTCGTTTTAAACTTGGCTTATTGAAAGTTATATTTTATTATGAACAGTGAGTGCCTTTTTTGCTTTTGGAATTATATATATATATATATATATATATATATATATATATATATATACACACACACACAGGGAGTGCAGAATTATTAGGCAAATGAGTATTTTGACCACATCATCCTCTTTATGCATGTTGTCTTACTCCAAGCTGTATAGGCTGGAAAGCCTACTACCAATTAAGCATATTAGGTGATGTGCATCTCTGTAATGAGAAGGGGTGTGGTCTAATGACATCAACACCCTATATCAGGTGTGCATAATTATTAGGCAACTTCCTTTCCTTTGGCAAAATGGGTCAAAAGAAGGACTTGACAGGCTCAGAAAAGTCAAAAATAGTGAGATATCTTGCAGAGGGATGCAGCACTCTTAAAATTGCAAAGCTTCTGAAGCGTGATCATCGAACAATCAAGCGTTTCATTCAAAATAGTCAACAGGGTCGCAAGAAGCGTGTGGAAAAACCAAGGCGCAAAATAACTGCCCATGAACTGAGAAAAGTCAAGCGTGCAGCTGCCAAGATGCCACTTGCCACCAGTTTGGCCGTATTTCAGAGCTGCAACATCACTGGAGTGCCCAAAAGCACAAGGTGTGCAATACTCAGAGACATGGCCAAGGTAAGAAAGGCTGAAAGACGACCACCACTGAACAAGACACACAAGCTGAAACGTCAAGACTGGGCCAAGAAATATCTCAAGACTGATTTTTCTAAGGTTTTATGGACTGATGAAATGAGAGTGAGTCTTGATGGGCCAGATGGATGGGCCCGTGGCTGGATTGGTAAAGGGCAGAGAGCTCCAGTCCGACTCAGACGCCAGCAAGGTGGAGGTGGAGTACTGGTTTGGGCTGGTATCATCAAAGATGAGCTTGAGGGGCCTTTTCGGGTTGAGGATGGAGTCAAGCTCAACTCCCAGTCCTACTGCCAGTTTCTGGAAGACACCTTCTTCAAGCAGTGGTACAGGAAGAAGTCTGCATCCTTCAAGAAAAACATGATTTTCATGCAGGACAATGCTCCATCACACGCGTCCAAGTACTCCACAGCGTGGCTGGCAAGAAAGGGTATAAAAGAAGAAAATCTAATGACATGGCCTCCTTGTTCACCTGATCTGAACCCCATTGAGAACCTGTGGTCCATCATCAAATGTGAGATTTACAAGGAGGGAAAACAGTACACCTCTCTGAACAGTGTCTGGGAGGCTGTGGTTGCTGCTGCACGCAATGTTGATGGTGAACAGATCAAAACACTGACAGAATCCATGGATGGCAGGCTTTTGAGTGTCCTTGCAAAGAAAGGTGGCTATATTGGTCACTGATTTGTTTTTGAATGTCAGAAATGTATATTTGTGAATGTTGAGATGTTATATTGGTTTCACTGGTAAAAATAAATAATTGAAATGGGTATATATTTGTTTTTTGTTAAGTTGCCTAATAATTATGCACAGTAATAGTCACCTGCACACACAGATATCCCCCTAAAATAGCTATAACTAAAAACAAACTAAAAACTACTTCCAAAACTATTCAGCTTTGATATTAATGAGTTTTTTGGGTTCATTGAGAACATGGTTTTTGTTCAATAATAAAATTAATCCTCAAAAATACAACTTGCCTAATAATTCTGCACTCCCTGTATTTATATACGATTTCAGACATGAAGGAAGGCACTCACGGGTCTTTTCATCCTCAAAACAGATACTTTATTTCATCATATCAAACAAAAGTGACTTTTGTTTGATATGATGAAATAAAGTATCTGTTTTGAGGATGAAAAGACCCGTGAGTGCCCTCCTTCATGTCTGAAATCCTATTCTATGTTTTGAGGAGTCACCTGGGCTGTGATCACAAAATACGGAGTGCATGCTACTGGTGGAAAATTCTGCACTCCAACCTTTCTTCTCTTTCTGTAATGCCTGGGTGACTCCTCAATCACTCTTTATACATATCCATATGAAAAATAGAGGGCACTCACAGGTCTTTCTATAGTTGATTCTTTATTTATTCAGTAAAAAATTACATAATTCAGGTCGACGTTTCGGCTCCACAATTTTTCAAGACAATCTACAATGTAAATATTTATACAAAAGTAAACATATCATATCATATTTGTTAAAATACAAAATGTGAAATACAAAAAACAAAAAAACATTTTTTTGTTTTTTTTTGTATTTCACATTTTGTATTTTAACAAATATGATATATGTTTACTTTTGTATAAATATTTACATTGTAGATTGTCTTGAAAAAGGCTCAATTGTGGAGCCGAAACGTCGACCTGAATTATGTAATTTTTTTACTGAATAAATAAAGAATCAACTATAAAAGACCTGTGAGTGCCCTCTATTTTTCATATGGATATGTATAAAGAGTGATTGAGGAGTCACCCAGGCATTACAGAAAGAGAAGAAAGGTTGGAGTGCAGAATATATATATATACAGGTGGCCCTCGGTTTACAACGGTTCAATTTACACCGTTTCAGAATAACAACCTTTTTTTTCCAGTCATGTGACTGCTAATGAAAAGCATTGAGAAGCAGTGCATTTATTAAAATAGCCAGTAGGTGGAGCTGTCCGATTGTGTTGCAGCAAAGCCAAGCAAGCTGAAATTAATCAGTTTAACCAGACCTGAGCTATCGAGCAGATTTCAAAGGAACAAGATCTTCCTGTCTATAAATCAGTCCAGATTGGAATGCATAGAAAGAACTGTTTGCAGAAAAATGCAAGTGAAGTCTGTGTTGTGTCATTTTTCATTAAGTTTATAATGCTGTTTAGCAAACGTTTTTGTTCATTTAACTTAGTTGAAGTATATATTCTGTGTTGTGTGATTATTTTATTAGGTGCTGTTTAGCATTTAAAGTCTTCATTTCAAAGCTTTAAAAATAATGTATTAGGTGTTACTTATGACAATTTTGAGAGGGGCCTGGAACCTAACTCCCTCACTTCCCATTGACTTACATTATAAACTGGGTTTCAATTTACAACGGTTTCGATTTACAACCATTCCTTCTGGAACCTAACCCCGGCGTAAACTGAGGGCTACCTGTATATATATATATATATATATATATATATATATATATATATATATATATATATATATATATATACATATATACACACACACATATACATACATACATACACACACACACATATGGCTGCTCAAGTTACATTTTTCACACATACCCTCATAGGCAGACCAGCAATCCCTATTATCTATTTACTCTTGAGATATATAGGTATAGATGACATAGCTATAGAGATATATCAAGAGTAAATAGATAATAGGGATCCCTGGTCATCTTAAGTTATGTAATACTAAAGCATCATCAAGTGGGTAATTCTTATGAAATGTACACCAATGGTTTCTGAAAACTAAAAGCAACACAAGATCCTGAATAAAAATAGATCTAATAATAAGTTTAAGGATGCTTAGAGGATTTATGACATTAAAGCCAAGTGCTGAATTAGACACTGTAGTATATCAAATTAATTTAAAGAGAATAACACTTCATATATGCACAAACGAACAAGTTACCAAATTGGATCAACAGGGAAATGGCTATTGGGCTTCCATTCCTATTAGAGCATGATATTGATGATCCAACTAATAATTAAAAACAATGGGGCTAAAAAGAGGGCTATGTGACCTTGGTAGAGTCCTAAAATTGTGAGAAAGGAGTGGAAAGAAAAAAGAAAAATGTATTGTATAGGGTGTGAGTTATCAAGCAGTGCACACAGACTATGCGCTCAAAGGCGTCCTCCTGCCTGCGTACTGTTGGGATTAAACCCAGTCAGCTGATTTCTAACTGTATTCTCTATATACTGTATTTTCAAACCATACATACATACACAGTATATCAATTCCTCTTTAAAGACGCCTTTGAGCGCATAGTGTGCACTGCTTGATAACTCACACCCTATACAATACATTTTTCTTTCCACTCCTTTCTCACAATTTTAGGACTCTACCCAGGTCACATAGCCCTCTTTTTAGCCCCATTGTTTTTAATTATTATTTGGATCATCAATATCATGATCTAATAGGAATGGAAGCCCAATAGCCATTTCCCTGTTGATCCAATTTGGTAACTTGTTCATTTGTGCATATATGTTTAAATAAAGTGTTATTCTCTTTTAATTCATTTAAAAATAGATCTAGCCATAAGAAGAGACTAAATTCAGTGTCATAAAGATTTATATGAGCAAGTACAATTTTGAAGGCAATGATTGTATAGGGCACTATAACACTAAAACAAGGGAAATTCCGGTAAAAATTAGGCTAATTCATTAGTAACAACTTTTTAACACTCACTTAGAATTGAAGCCTTGTGTCTTTCACAGGGTTAGCTCCCCTAGTGCCACAATAGATAGTGGTTGCTTCGCTCGATGATATTAATGGGAAACCCTGAGTAGGCAGTCAATCAATTAAGAGCTCAGCCATCAACATATTTATGGAAGCTCAGGAATATTTTTAGCCTTTGCAGAGACTACACGTGCAGTCAGGAGCCAATGTGCACGCCAAAGCTGCCAATGAGATCTATAGCTAAGTTTGTGCTGATGGCAGCTGGGCACCCCTGAGGGGGGGAACCTCCAGGGCCCGGTCGCAGTCGCGACCACTGCATCCCCAATGGTTACACCCCTTTATTCAGCCATTCGTGAGCTGAACATGACCAGTAAGTGGCAGTTATGTAAATATGCCACCCCTAATAGGTTCTCCACCAGCCGTGTTCAACTCCAGAATGTAGTGCATTGCAACTCCAGAGCTGAATTAAAGACAAATAAAACCGAAAACGTTTCTTTCAAGATTCAGACAGAGCATACAAATTTAAACAACTTTCCAATTTACTTCTATTATCAAATCTTCTTTGTTTTTTGTTATCCTTTGTTGAAAAGTAGGAAGTTCAGGAGTGTGCACTTATCTGCAGCACAATATGGCAGCAATTTTGCAACATTTGTACTAGATGGCAGCACTATTTCCTGTTGTGCAGTGCTCCAGATATGTGCACACTACCTATCTAGATATATTTTCAACAAAGAACAGCAAGAAAACAAAGCAAATTTAATAATACAACTAAATTGGAAACATTTTTAAATTTGTATTCTCTATCTAAATCATGAAATAACATTTTTGGGGTTTCATGTCTCTTTATCTATGTGTTTATGTTTAACCCCTTTGCAAGGAGTAAATATACAATTCTGATCAAGAAATCAAGCAATAATAAAATGTTCCTCTATATCCCTTTAAATGTAGAATTGTTTTAGAGCATAAGTGGTGAAAGACTGAAACATTTTGTAAAGTTCTGTTAAGAACTACATGCCACCCAGCCGGTATTTTACCGACATGGCCGGTATTTTTAAGGCTCATGTCAATGTAGAAAATAAAGAATAAATATTGAAAGAAAGCCCCTGTCAAAGTGAATCTTCTTCTGAGTGTGATGAATACTAGTTATAAACAAATGAGCATTTAAAAACCGTCCTATCAGCTTTAGCTTTTGAGTTATTTTGTTTATTTATGAAAATTTATGTTAATTAGCATGGCCGGTATTTTCTTCCAAGAAAGGTGGCTACCCTATTCATACTATATAGTAGCAGGGCCCAGGTCATTCTTCATATGTTACGGACACAAAAGGAAGGATTATCACAAGTGGGAAGTCATGAAATAGCTTCTGAGCCCGGAAATGCATTCTAGATGTTTAGTGGTTTGTTTCCTGATATCAGAAAAAGTGAATAGATTTATTTTTTTTATTAGAAGAAAAAAATATCTGCTTGATTTATTTCTTAAAATTCCTACAATTCCCTAGGGAAGAACAAACGGCCAACTATGATGCCTGAGAACTTGTTTTTGTCTTCAATATAGAAACACTAGCAATGGCATAATAATAAATCAACAAGTGGAATTAATATAACTCTTTTTTTTATAGAACTTTACAGACATTTAA